>NC_061116.1:93540556-93746391 GCF_002878395.1 Capsicum annuum | reverse complement strand
TATATATATATATATATATATATATATATATATATTTGGATAGTTTGTGATTTCAATTTTTCCTACTTAGTTTTCAAATGTGTGACAATTATAGTTTGTTATTTTCAGTGAAACATGTTGGGTCTATGGCGGTTTGGTCGTGGAAAAGGATTTATTATTCTACTATGTGTCATAGCAAGATGTTTCCTTTCTTAGTTGGTACGTGAGTATTTTTGGTAAATTTTCACATCTTGATTATTGTTTGACTTTTCTTTAATTTATATATGCGTGTGTGTATTTGTACTTGCATAATTATGGTAAATAGATTTTTCTTTTGCATTAGATTGATTCAGTCCTCCCCTTAATTAATTCTTGAAAATATTTCCTTTTTTCTTTAAAATTCTTGAATTAATTTTCTAAATATTCCCTTCTCTTTAATTCCATACCACTTTATGTATATATAAACAACTCTTCCCTTCATCCATCAGACACTTTTCAACTTCTATTCTCTTATTCTAAGAAATATTTTTACTTCTTTCTTTGGCTTGCTACATACAATTACTTGAGTTCTCATCCTGTTTGAGCAGTGGAAGTTTGGGTTCTCGGCCTCTTCTTGTTTTACTGTTTTGTGTTGATTCGAAAATTTTATTTCTTCTTTCTATTTTTTTATGTTAATCAGGGAGTCCTTGTCAATGCAATTTTCAATTTTTATGTGGTAGTTTCTTTTAACTTAGAGAACATGTTTGCATAGTTAAAACTCGAAATGATGTCCTGTCTCCTCCATGTTTGTCTACTTTTTGTGGTTGTTGTGGTTGTTGCATGTTTTTGTGCATTTGGATTTGAATTTTTATGCTCAACAGATTCTATTATAAATCAAATGCTAGGAATTTAAAGAGTTGCCTCGGATTGAAAAGGGGGTTGCCTAGCTCGTTTCATTTTTTTAAACTAGATTTTAATTTTCTATTCATTTTTTTGTCTGTAATATTTATTGTATAAATATTACCATGTAATAAAGTTACGGGGACTACTTATGGAAGTAGGGATTCTATGACTTAAACATTTTATCACTTAGGCAGCACATTCTTGAATTATTAACGAATTTCTGCCTATTAATTAATTGATCTATCACCTAGAAATCATGTTTGAGGGTTATTAATTAAATTTGGCATATTAACTAGTTTTTAGCATATGAATTTATTTTTTTGTATATTTAATTAATTTCTAGCGTAACTATTTAATTCATAGCATGTTTAATTAATTTTTAGCGTGTTTACTAAAATTTCAGCTTTTTAAAATCTATTTTCAGCATCTTTAAAGTAATTTATTTTTCTACACACTTAAATTAATTTTCCAGTAGTTAAGTATATTTTCCTGAACTCATAAATTAATTTTCCAACACATATAAATAATCTCCAGCACATACAAATTATTTTCAACATATATAATTTAAGTTTCAATAGTTGTATTAATTTTTCTTCTCATTTTACTTGATTTTCAGCACTTAAAATTTATTGTTCGACACCTTAATTGTGTTTCCAACATGTTTGAACTAATTTGCAGCCTATTAAAATCTATTTTTCATCATGTTTACCTAATCTCCAACATCTTTATTTGATTTTTGACATATCTATTAATTTCGGCATATTTAATAAATTTTCAATGCGTTATTTATGAAGTAAATTGTCAATTATCTTTCATCAATAAACTATTATTTGTCACCTAGGTATCATGCCTATAGGTTTTAATTATATGAAATGAATAATTATTATTAAGCATGTTAATCACTTAATCAACTCTTAATTAATCACGAGAATTTCATGAAACCATTATGTGCAACTTGTCAATATCTTTTTTGTGTTGTATGATGCTAATTCTTCGTATAATTGGGCAGCCTAACATTTCTTTATGTCTAGACCCTTATCAAAATTGATTGTCTAATGCCTCTTGAAAATTAAGCTGGGATGGGTATGCATATTAGAAAATATTAGATTTATCATTTTCTTTAGTACGCTCCTAGGTTCAATAACTTAATAACCAAAGTAGGTGAGTAGATAGCCGAAAATAATGGAAGTTGACCCGAGCCAAATACGACATTGTCACTCATTAATAAGTCGACATTGATCCGAATAGGATAAAATTAACCTCTTGTACAAATCTTTTGAATTAATTTTTTTATCTTTATTTTGAATGATTTAATTAATTCTTTGTTATATAAATTGTGTCACTTTTTTCTGCTCGCTTATCTGATCCATATTGACTTATCTGATCCACATTGGTTTCTTCTTATTTATGCATTTTATATTCACCTAGATAATTAATAATTAGAAAATAACTTAGTTGTATGTTTTGCTTATTTATTATTTTCATGTTTAATCACTTAGTTAATATTAAGTTATTAAAAATAATTGGTTTTTGCTTATCACATAAATATCCTTATGTAACCTAGTAATTCATTTGGGACCCACATTTATGGACCTAGAAAGGTACTTAAAACTTCTTTACAAGGTAACTTGGACCATTACCTGATATTTGATGACGTAGACTAATATGGTGGTGTAACACACCTTAATTCGTTAGGTGGTGACTCTTCTCTTTTAACCATCCTAAAAAGACTTGCCACATCGAATCCCACTTTTGTTAAGAAAAATCAAGCATGACAGTATGGCGACTCTGTTAGGGATACTTAGGTTCTAAACATTACAAATTTATATATTATGTGACATATACATTTTTATTTGTATGCATTTTTATTTTTTGTATGTTTGTTCTTTTCCTAATTGCCCTATTACTTTTTTCCTTATTTGTTGGTATTTGGATTTGTCAGTACATATTAGTCCCCTTCCTTTTTCTATTTTTTCTTTTGGTTTTATATTTTCATGTCGATCCATTTTCCTTTTCCCTTTTTCTTGTCCATGTGTTATGACTTATTTTCCGATATCGCTTTAGTTGTGCATTTATTTATTTTCTTTATACTGTATAATATGTTACTATTTTCATTATGTGTTATGTGTTACTGCTTTATATAACTAGCATTCCACTCATATCTTTCTCCACTTGGAACGTCTTTTCTTTTTCTTTTTAAGTATGGCTGTGTGGTTGCATAGAAATTCATTTCCTAAACACCATTATGGAAAATGCCTTAAGAATCATTTGATCAGTGGTGCATCGACAGTCATGAGTTTTTCTTTCCTCAAGTTGTCCACTTGAGGGGACCTTGTCAATAATTTATCTTATTCCTAGATCATGACCTTTTATTCCTTTAGTAAGAAATATGCACTCTAAGCCTAGGATGCCTTGTTAAGAAAATCATGTCCTAAGTTGTAAGAGATTTTATAATCCCTAAAAGAATGTTTTCATAACTTATGTGAATTATGAGACATTAATTTGTCTAAGCTATTACTATTTTAAACTTAATGATTGTTACCTTTCCTTATATCTCAATCTATATTCGTATCAAATTTGTTTTCTCGACAAATTGTATCTCATATATGTTCTGGCTAAAATAATTTATCCTCTCAACGTCTTTTTTCACATTCCCTCTATTTTCTTGAATTTGTATTTTTTTTGTAGGTTTTGTTTCTCACTTAGTACTTATCTATTTTCTTGTTAATATTGTTTTCCTTCCATGCCAAACCCTTTCTTTTATTTCTTTCTTTTACAATATATCTTGATATTTTTAAAATGTAAAACAATCTCTATCATTCAAATAATTTTTCTATCAAACATATTCTCCTTTGTTTCATCTTTCCATAATGTCCTAAGGTTGAAAGCCGGATCATTTTTGGGGTTATTCAGATAATTTTTGTTGTCGTCTAAATTCTCAAATGTTTCAATTTAAGTGTCTCAATAAAGCTAATTCTTTTAAAAAGACTTTTCAAATCTTTAATTCACCTACTTCTTCAAAATAAAATTTCTTTAGATATTCTATCTTTTAAATATCTTATTAGTTCAAGCTTAATATTTAGGTCTTGCTTTGACCCAGTCTTCTATGTTTTGATATCAATTTTCTTCTCATACGTATTCATCCTAAAGTACTCTTTGACAAGATAGCTCATATTTTCATATCATTTTTTTTCTTATTTGGTATGCTAACTCTTGTTTGTTTGATTTGCTCCTTTTATTCAAAGTTTGTCTAGCATTTGAACATTGACTCGATTAAAATCTGCAATATGACAAATATGCTCAACATCAAGAAATATTCCATCCTTCTTTTTTATCGCCCAATGAAACTGATGGTTGTGTTTTATCTTCTTATTCTCACGTTACTCACATACCCTCTCAATAGTTACGTTCAACATGTACCATTCTTAGATATAAATAAGATGATTTTGATTCATGTCAGTAAAGTCTTCATGACATAGGGAAGAGTTTGGATGAGAATCTACATTACAAAGTTATTCCTGACTTGAGATATGAGAAACTATCTACATCCAAGGGTTGGTTTACCTCCAGGTTACAAAGTTCTAAAGTTCAACATGTTTGATAGGAATGGAGATCCAACCACTCATCCAAAGGACTATTGTTATAGATTAGTTGGCATAGGACATAATAAGGTTCTTTGAATGAGATTTTTGTTCAAAGTTATCAGGGATAGAAATCACCTAGTTCATCAAACATGACTTTGATGAATGGCATACATGGGAAGATATGGCTTAAGATTTTGTCCGGTAATATAAGTTTAAAATTCAAGGTTGATCAAAAAATTTAGGATTTACTAAAAGTAAATAGGATGACTCATGAATATTTTGAGGAATATGCAATACAATGGAGTTTGGAAGCTTCTAAGATACGTATTTTTGTACCTGAAGAAGAGTTGGTTCAATTTTTATCAGGTTTCTAAATGGAATCTACTTTCAAAAAGTGTACTTCTTAAATAGTCATATTTTTGAGAGAATAACTTCAACTGAGAAAAGTTAGAATATGGTATTCAGACGGAGAGAATAATTGATGTCTCTGTAATGGAAACCACTTTTTAAGCACCAAAGAGTCCACTCGGGGAGAGGGAAGAGGATTTATCACCCTTTATACCTTAACCACAATAATATTAGACTAATGAAGAAGTCCATGATTTTCTTTCTTCTTGTAATGAGCATCTCAAACCTAATAATTCAAAAGATTCTCAACACGGGCTTATCAAATTTAAACCTACATTTTCGGTAAGGTTCTCAAAAGGAGGTTTCTCATACACAACCCAACTTTCAACATCGGTCTTACATGGTAAAATACAATTTTCATCAATAAAAGAGAATGAGGACTCGTACCTTTACTCCATTGATTGAGCCATTGGCAATCATATTTAAAAAATTAAGGGCTTAATGCATTGTGCAAGTGAGAAGGGGATGGATCCCAAAGTATCCACCCTATAACATTGATCCATCTAAAAATTATGCGTCTTACTCAATTTAAAGTAATGATAATGAGGAATGTTTTGGAACTAAGGTGCAAGATTCAGAATTTGTTTGAAAAAAAAGAGATAAAAGTGTAGAAAGGTACAACAAGTAACATCTATAATCCTGTAATGACCTTTAAGGCTAATTTCCAGATTTCCACTTATTTTTACCATTACAGCTTTTCGACAGCCACCCCAATTAATTTATAACTTGTTGGACTTGACAGTTAGTTATCGAGCAGTTCATTTGATTTTTAGAGACAATTCCCAGTTTTGAAGTCTTTGCTTGTTCCAAATGGCCACAGGGCCAAAAATTCAGCAAAACAACCTTGAATGCAAATTTTGACTGCTCAAGTAGCTCCAAAATATCAATTTTAGGATAGGTGGAACTTTTCTTTAGGTCTCGAGGCACCTAGGCTCATTTCTACCTATTGATCAGAAAGTTAAGAAAATCATTTATGGGTATGGGACCCATATTTTGTTCAAACGGCCTTAAATGGAAAATTCAATTATGCCATTGAGTCCAGAAAGTCAAATTTGGTATAATTACACAGTTAGTTTGCATATAGAGTTTTCCAAAATAATCTCAAGCACCCGATAGAGCCCATTTTAAACTTGCAAAAATCTAGTGCACTAGATTTCTGTTGCACCATGATAGCGACATTTTTAGCCACGGTTTTAACTCGTTCATGCAGGCTTAGATTTCATGATCGCATATTGATGGTCGTGATCACGACCCGCTTAGAAAAAGAGAAATAACAAAATCGCGAGGACTCAAGCCTAGATAGTGGGATTTAAGGACCTGGCATGGGTATTAATACACCCAAAATATCGTAAATTCAGCCATATCTGAGCCCTTTCTTGAGAGAATAAACCCTAAATTATGTGAGGGATTTAAAATTGAAGTTTTTTAATTATTGGGAATCTTTATTAACTTTTATTTTTGTGATTATCTTCCAATTTGAGTTAAGATTTCACCCTTTTCTTGGTGAAATTTCTTGATTTACTGCCCAAAAACTTTGGAGCTTGATTTTAGACCCAATTTAGCATGGTTTTCACCCATTTTTTGGGTAATGATTCCTTAAGCATGTAAGAATGTTGGGTTGGTTTTGGAAATGTAATTTCCATAAGTAGGACCCTTATTATTTTTTTTTTATGATTTTTGGACCTAGATCACAATGGTGTAATATGCGTATCATTATTCTCATATTGATTAGTAAAATGTGTTTTTGATAGCTTGGCATCTTAAAGAGGCTTCTCAAAAGGGAAAAGTGGTGGTTTAGCAGTTTGTTGAGCTTTCTTCGGCGTTAAGGTAAGCTAGGTTTATACCTTGTTAGATTGAGCTATTTCATAGTATTCTTATGATATTGAGTTAGATTTTGGATGGGTTTTAAGTGTTGGATTGATGAAATGTAAGACTTGGGTTAGTTGAAATATTTAGGCTATTTTGAAATAGTAGAGTTGAAATACTTGACTTATTTCCTTATGCCTTAGGTGAATTAGACTTCATTGCTTATTTTTAGAATGAGAATGCCTTAGAATACTCAAATTAAGTAAAATTATCCAGGTACTCATATTTAGGGTAAGTTGTCCTTAGTTGCTTACACTAACGAAAGTTTCTTTAGTTCTACTTGACTTAGTTGATGTACTGGAGAAAAATATCCATCTTTGGACTAATTGTGGTCTATTATACATCTAAGAGCAGATAGATACCTTAGCCTAGTCTTGGGTCATTTTTCATATTTTTGCGTATTTTTACTGTTAGAGCTTTTCTATAGCTATCCCAAGTCATTTATGAGTTGTTGGAACCAGAAGTTCAGTTACCAAGTAGTGAGTTTGGTTTTAGAGTCAATTCCCTATTTTGAAGTCTTTGCTAGTTTCAAATGGCCACAAGGAAAAAAACTCAGCAAAACAACCTTGAATGCAAATTCTGACTGCTTAAGCAACTCAGAATAATCAACTTTAGTCTAGGTGGACCTATGGTTTGGGTCCTGAGGCACCCGAGCTCATTTCAACTTATTGGTCAAAAAGTTAAGAAAATCAAGTATGGGTGTGGGACCCATATTATGTCAAAACAACCTCAAATGGAAAATTTGATTGTTCCATTGAGTCTGAAACATCAAATTTGGTATAGTCACGTTGTTCATTTCTGTATAGGAGATTTTGTATGAATTATAAGAACTCAGTCAAACCTATTTTGGACTTGCAAAAATGTGCAGCACTAGGTTTTTGGTACACTATGATAGCGACATTATTAGCCATGATATTGGCACATTCATGAAGGCCTAGATTACATAATTTTGTACTGATGGTCGTGATCATGACACTCATATCAAAAGAGATATGTAACAATTGCAAGGCTTCTGATTTACCCATTTCTCACCTCTTTCTTGAGAACATAAACCCCAAATTATGTGAGGACCTAAAGTTGAAGCTTATTAGGGATTGGGAAGCCAGATTAACATTTATTTTTGCGATTAACTTTTGATTTGAGGCAAGAATTCCACTTTTTTTTGGTAAAATTTCTTGATTTATTGCCCAAAACTTCTAGGGCTTGATCTTAGCCCCAATTTAGCTTGGTTTTCACCAATTTTTTAGGGTAATGATTCTTTAAGCATATAAGAATGTTGGGTTGGTTTTGGAAATGCAATTTCAATAAGTAGGACCTATATGGGGTTTTTGTTTTGTTATTTTTTGACATGAAGCACAATAGTGTGGTATGGGTATTATTATTTGCATATTGATGAGTAGTGTGTGTTTTTGATAGCTTGGAATCTTGAGGAGGCTTCTCAAAAGGGAAACTCAGCGGTTTAGCTATTCGTTGAGCTTTCGTCGGCGTTGAGGTAGGCTAGGTTTATTGTAACACCCTGCATTTTTGGGCTAGACTTTGAAGCATCATTCCTACGTGTGTGAACTTTTATCCCATGGATTTTGTGTTAATATATGTATCATGATAATTATCCTAGTGTGTGAAGTGCTTTTGAGGTGAAAATGTTCATAGGAATTACGTAGAACGAAGTTGACCTAATAGCCTTTGATTCGTCCATGTTTGGTATTCTATTCTATAAGGGTCTAATTTGGACATATATAACTATTGATATAGATGGAATTTTTTAGATCAATACTCACCAAATTATAGATAATTGAGTTAGTTTTCCAATGATACAAATTTATCTTTAATCTAATACCCAAGCAAAATGCTATAGCCATTTTTGTGAGAGGCAATGACGGCGCGCGATATGCCTACACCGCAGGCTTACACCATCAGACTAGAGCGTGCACCGTGGGGGCTACTCCTCCAAGATAAGGTGAGCGAGGCAGGGTCTATTCCCATGTTGTTTCAACTTCTTAAGGGTCAAAGGGCACTTTGGTGCTTTCCCCTCAACCCCAAACGTCCAAAGGATGATTTATAGCATCTAAAAAGGGAATTATTTGCCCATCTTCCTAAAAATTTCTTATGTAAAAACCCTCTATTTTCCCACCGTTAACAAAGGTAAAGATTTTCTCTCAATAACATAAGATTTCAAGTTTCCTAAGTTCAAGAAACCCTCTAGAAAATCCTCAAGAAATCACATATTAAGGCATGTGGAATTTCATCCATGGGTCCTTTTTCACCCATGGAGTCCAAGAACCTTTTTCGGTTTTATATTATGAGTTTTACAAGTTTAAGTTAAACTAACTCCAAGAATCTCTTATTATTTTGATTTCAAGTTATGATTTTTAAGTACTTTCAAGTGGAATAAGTCACATTATGTTTTGAATGTTTCAATTCACGTGTCATGTTCAGTAGATTCAGGATGAATCACCAAATTATGAATTTATTCATGAAATCCTATTGTTTCCTCATGTTTAAGATATTCTCATGTATAAGTTTATGATTTTCACATGTTAGATAAAATGCCCATCTTTGGGTCTTTGAAGCATAATCACTAATTTCAGTACTTCAAGCGTGATATCATATTATATACTCATTTTGTACTAGTGGGTTATGAACACCCGATAGCTATGTAAATTACATAAACTCAGCTTTTCAAGTATTCAGTCAATTATTCCATGAATCTTATCAGTATACTCAATATTCATATTCATGATGAGAACTATCAGTTATGTAATAACATTCAGTTGAGCTTATTTTAATTCAGTATTATTATCAATTCAGTTGGTAATAGGATTTAGCACCGAGCGAGCCCAGGGATAGGGGCTCACCTACCAGTATAGGGTGCAATGATTATTAGAAATCCCTGAGCTACAGAATTACAAAGGCAGTATAGGTTTGAGATGTCCACATGCCAGTTTAGGGTTGACACATATATCACAAGAATACCTGGCAGTATATGGTGACTTCTTAAATCATTAGGAGGCCAGTTTAATGGATCCACAAAGCCATGTTAGTACCCGTGGCACGGTAATAACACCTTTCCAATAGGGTTTATAAGTTGGACCCCGATTATCTTATACTATGGCATGTCGGTTAGATAATACCTCCCACGGTCTCATTACAATACTCAGTGTATCTTTAGTTTAGGTTTTCTTGACCAAGTGTACAGTCTTTTAGATATTCAGTTTTACATTTTTTAATCATTAAGATTTTAGATTTATTTCAATAATATAATAGATATACGCTTAGTCTTGCATTCTCAAATATTACAGATTTTATGCATTCATGCTTTGTTATCTCATGCTGTTCAGTTAGTCCTTACCTCATATGCATAGCATTTCACATTTTCAGTCCAGTTGTTCAGACTAAGTATAGTTCAGTATTACATAACCAGTATTTAGTTATCAGACAATTAGTATATAATTATTAATTAATTAGTATACAGATACTAGCTAATCAGTATCCAAATACCAGTTATTCAGTATTTAGACGTCAGTTTCTCAATATTCAGCTATCAGTAATTTAGTTAATTAGATCAACTTAGTGTATGTTATGTTTGGTTTTGTATGTTTATGCATTCGCTCTTACTATATTTGTATATTCACATCCTCGAGTTATGTTTGTTTCCATCGTGTAGTTTTAGGCCCAGTCTTCATACAGTATCACTGTTTTATTATTTTCCAACTTCAATTCTACTTATATTGCAAAAGTATAGTTTTTAAGAAACTAAAGGTAGTGATTCACCATCTTATCAGATTATGTTTGTTACTCATGTTTTAAGATATATTAGTTTTCAACTTATTTCAGTCTTTCGGTGAGTCTACTTGCCTTAGCATGCATGTTTAAGATTTCGCATGAACTCAAGTTTACATTTTGCATTCATCCCTACTTACTCAGTACATTCCATAAGTACTGATCTACATATTGGTTTGTGTGGGTACATTGCTTCATGATGTAGGTACAAGTTATATCCCACACATCATGATCAGACGGTTTTAGTTTCCAGCCAGCAGGTGATGAGTTCTCCTATTTTGGGGACTCCAGTCAGATGTTGATCAAGTACTTTATTGTTATTATTCATATGTATTGATTAGTGGTAGTTAGAGGGATGTCCCAGCTATATATAATAAGTATAGTAGAGGCTTTGTAGATATCAGTCAGAGTCAATCATGTAATTTAAGTTCTTTCCTCAATTTTATTAGATTGTAAAAGTTTATCAGTTATATACTTATTCAAATTTCATTATAATTATGTTAACGCATAGAAGAACTAGTTATTTAATATATTGAATCAATTTCTCAAGCTGTATGCCAGCTCATGGGTTAGCTTGGAATCCTTTATGGTTCCAAACATCGTGTTATGACTAGGGGTTATCTTTGGTCGTCACAAATATGGTATCAGAGCTCAGATTTCAAGTGTCCTAGGGTATCTATGAAGTCGTGCCTAGTAGAGTGTTGCGGAATGGTATGGAGACGTTTGTACTTTTCTTTGAGAGGCTACATGGCATTTAAGGAATGTTTCTCTTCTTTCATATCTCAAATCATGCAGTAGAAGTATCCTCTAAGAAATTTATACAGATTTTCATCTTGCTCCATTCATGTCAATTCTACCTTATTTTTAATATAACAGAAATAGTGAAGCTTAAGTCCTTACATATAGAGCTTTCTCAGACAGTCCCCACAGACAGTTATGAGATTATATGCAGGCTTGAAAGTGTCCTATAAGTGCTTTTATGTTTAATAGAATGAAGCATTTCATTCATATGTATGAAAATTTTGCACTAATCCAAAGTCAAATGTCCTTTTAAATCCCTTCTCATAATCATATGACAGCATAAGAGCTTGAGTTAGGAGCTGAATCCAGAATTTTAGAAGTTGTAAAGAGGGGATAGCATTTATAGGTATTTAGTAGATTATGTATTTATGGGGCTAGTTTTATGAAAAGAGAATTAGTAGGCTTGAAATAGAGTTTTCAAATTAAGTTAAGTATGATGGTTCGACTGTGCTTAGATAGTGCCCTTGAGTTGATAAGTGTGAATAAAGCTAGTAATGTAGTATGTAAAGTTCTTACGAGCTAAGTTATGGACTATAGAAACTACAAAGTTGTATATCAGAAGGAAGTACTAGCAATGGGTCTTACACTTTCAGGTGTAGTCTTTTAGGGTGAGTTTAGTATTTATATGCATTGATATATCTCACACTCTAGAGTACAGTGGTTGTAGTTTAGTTTAGAGTAATTTAAAAGGGTCCCACAAACATATAATGATGGTTTTAAGCTAGGGGGAGATGATAGAACAAGAAACCAAGTCAGGCTCTCAGATTCTAGTAGTGATGCTAGTGACCCATTCTTATCTAATTCTGAAGTTTTGTATTTCAATTATTATTACATGTACTCATATCACGACATCTACTCATGACTTACCTGTCAGCTCTATGATCATAGTTCATGTTCATGCACTTTTCATAAAGTCATATACGCTTCTAGTTCCTGGTATAAGGAGTTTCAGTTTGCTCAGCAGTACAAATCCTGTTCTATGAAATCATGAACTCCAAACTCAGGTCATGCAGCTAATGACTCATGTACTCATACTTTACAAAATGTTCAATTCAAGGTACTCATGCTATACTCTTAATGACCCGTGAAATTCATATTTTTTCACTATGTTCTCAGATTAGATCTTTTTGTTGAATCCATGATGTTGATATTATATTTTTTTTGCCACTATTAAGTTTCAAATTTATGAATAATATCCTTTCATGTTTCAGGTCCTCATGTTTTAACCTTTCAGTGAGCTCTCTTTATGAAATGATAGTGGCAATGAGTAATTGTTTAGATGGGAAGGAGTAAGTATTTCATGCTAGGGAAATATTTTTGAATGCTTGTTTTATGCAAGGCAATAAATTTAAAGGAATATTAAGGTAGAGCTTTCAATATTTGTCATGGTTAGATGAGAATTTTATGTGTGTTTTATTAGGGACAGTGCAGGGAAGTTATTATTGATATATGTGTTAGAGAATATGTGAAAGATGCTTTTGTGGGTGTTTTTTCATAATTTTATATGTGCTTAGTTATTGCAGTGGTAAGAGGAATTATTCTTGAGATAGAAGTTGTGAACACGCAGGGGGCATTGAATTCATGATTAAGATTTGTATTATAGTGTAATGTTTGAACATTGTAGATTAGAGTAGGCTTGAACATAGTGAGAGAATTCAGTTCAGCTCAAACTTCAGCAAATAGAGTCATCAGTGCCCATGTGAATATTTTAGGTAACCTCAAGAGAGGTGTAGTATTGAAGTGGAATATATAGTTTAGGGAGTATTTGAGGAGTATGTCTCATATTGAGAGTAGTAGTTTCATGGTCTAAGTCATAAAAATTCTATCATAGCTTATGTTTAATAGGCCTATGTTCCATCTTACAAAATTATAGCCATGTTGTGATTTCTTATTCAGCTATATAATTTAGATCATTCCTAAGATTCTTTGCTCCCTAATATTATTTTTACATTTTAGAAAAAGCATTGAAGGAATACTTCCATTAAGTGTAAGCTTTCAGTATGAGTTAGTTCGTATAGCCAGGAATTCAGTTTAGCAGTTAGACAGACAAGTTCCTATGGTTTTCCATCTTTCCATCTAGTCATACTATCTGAAGTCTCATGAATATGGCTATTCTAAGAGGTAAAATATTCACATCCAAGTAATTTGCTAATCCAGCTCAGTTCATGCAGCATGCATCATACATCAGTTTCAGATTCCAGATATTCAGTTTGTAAGTATCCCATACATTATCTCTGTCTTTCCTTAGTATTTTAGCCAACTCAGTATGATTCAGGGGAAATGAAATATCTTAAGGGGAAGATGTTGTAATATCGTGAGTTTCCATGTCCTAAAGCTCTCATATTTTCTTCATGAAACCAAATTCAATTTAAGGTAATGGTTACTCGTAAGTTGAGTCTCTCATCTCTATCTCAACCTTATAACCACTCTCATGTCATTCCATGTATTGACTAATTCAATTTAGTCTATTTATAATATTTTAGACTCATTTATGTAATCATGTTTTAAGTCGTGTATGCTCAGTATATTATTTCAGTTTCCTTATTACTCTCAGTCTAACCAGTATCTTTTCAACTATATAAATTTCACCTTAATCCAATACCCGGGCAAAATATTATAGACATTTTTGTGAGAGGCAGTGAAAGCATGTGAAAAACATGTGCAACAGGCCTTATATCGATGGACTGGAGCGTGCATCGTGGGAGCTACTCCCCTGGTCTAAGGGGTATAATGCAGGGTCTATTCCTATGTTGTTTCAACTGTTTAAGGGCCAAGGAGCACTTTGGTCATTTCCCATATACCCCAAATGTCCAAAGGACGATTTATAGAATCCAAAAGGGCATTAGTTGCCTATCTTCCTCAAATTTTCTCACATAAAAACCCTCTGCTTTTCCACCATGAACAAAGTTTAAGATTTTCTCTCAAGAACATACGAGTTTAAGTTTCCCAAGTTCAAGAAACCCTTAAGAAAATCCTTAAGAAATTATCTATTAAGGTATGTGGGAGTTGATCTATGGGTCCATTTTCACCCTTGGAGTCAATGAACCCTTTTTATTTTTAGATTATGAGTTTTATAAGTTTAAGTTAATCTAAATCCATGAATCTCTTGTTATTTTGATTTCAAGTTATGATTTTAAGTGCTTTCAAATGGAATGAGTCATATTATGTTTTGAATGTTTCAATTCCTATGTCATGTTAAGTTGATTCAGGATGAATCCCCAAATTAAGAATTTAGCCATGAAATCCTATTGTTTCCAAATATTTCAAATATTCTCATTTATAAGTTTATGATTTATGCATGTTTAATAAATGCCCATGTTTGGGTCTTTGTACCATAATCACTTATTTCAGTACTTCAAGCTTGTATCATATTATATACTCATTCAATTCTGGTGGGTTATGTACACCAGATACCTATGTGATTTACATAAATTCCACTTTTCATGTATTCAGTCAGTTATTCCTTGAATCTTATCGCTATACTCGAATATTCATATTCATGATGAGTACATCAATTATGTAATAACATTTATTTGAGCTTAGTTCAATTTGATATTAGTGTCAGTTCAGTTGAAAATAGAATTTAGCACATAGTAAGCCCAGGGATTAGGGCTCACCTACCAGTATAGGGTATGGCCCTTAGTAGAAATTCCTGAGTTACAGAACTACGTAAGCATCGTAGGTTTGAGATGTCTACCGTCCAGTTTAGGATTGACACATATCTCATGAGAACCTGCCAGTATAGAGTGATTTCTTATTCCTTCGAAACTCCAGTTTAGTGGATCCACACAACCAGTATTAGTACCAGTGGCACGGTACTGACACTCTTCTAACTGGGGTTACAGGTTGGACCCCGATTAGGTTATATTGGGGCATGTCAGTTAGATAATACCTACTACAATCCCATTATATAATTTAGTGTATCTTCAGTTATGGTTTGCTTGACTAAGTGTATAGATTTTAAGATATTCAGCTTTACAGCATTCAGTCTTTCAATTTTCAAATTTATCTCAGTAACGTAACAGATATACACTTAGTCTTACATTCTCAAATATTACAGTTTTTACATATTTATGTTCTGTTATCTCATGTTGTTCAGTTTTTCTATACCTCATATGCATAATACTCCACATTTTCAGTCTAGTTAGTTAGACTAAGTACAGTTCAGTGTTACATGACTAGTATTCAATTATCAGTCAATTAGTATACAATTATTAGTTAATCAGTATATAGATACCAGCTAATCAATAGCCAGATACCAGTTAATTAGTATTCAGACGCCAGTTCCTCAGTATTTAGCTATCAATCATTCAATTCATCAGATCATCTTTGTATATATTATGTTTGGTTTGGTATGCTTATGTATCCGTGCTTAGTATATCTGTATATTCAGATTCTAGAATTATGTCAATTTCCATCACATAAATTTAGACCCACTCTTTATATAGTATCCAGGTTTTACTTTTTTCCAGTTTCATTTTTACTTATATTATAAAAGTATAGTTTTAAATAAACTATGTATAGTGATTAACCAGTTTATCAAATTTTGTTTGTTACTCTTGTTTTAAGATATATCAGCTTTCAGCTTATTTCAGTCTCTTGGTGAGTCTACTTATACTTTGCATACATGTTTAATATTTTTCATGAACTCAAGTTTACTTATTGCATTCATCCCCACTTACTCAGTACATTCCAAAAGTGTTGGTCTATATATAAATTTGTGTGGCCATATTGCTTCATGATGTAGGATCCAATTATAGCCCACACATCATGATCAGACGGTTTTAGTTTTCAGTCAGCAAATGATGAGTTATCCTATTTCAAGGACTCTAGTTAGATGTTGATCATGTACTTTATTATTATTATTCATACGTATTAATTAGTGGTAGTTGGAGGTATGTCCCAACTTTTTATAGTTAGTATAGTAGAGGCTTCATAGATATCAGTAAGAATAAGTCATGTAATTTGAGTTGATTCCTTAATTTTATCAGATTGGAAAGATTTATCAGTTATATATGTATTATTATTTCATTATGATTATGTTTTCGCATAGCAGAACTAGCTATTTAATAGATTGAATTAATTGCTCAAGCAGTATGACAGCTCATGGGTTAGCTTAGGATCACTTGTGGTTCCCAGCATTGTATTAAGACTAGGGGTGAGTCTCGGGTCATGACATTTATCCCTTGTTATATTAAGCTATTTTATAGTATTCTTATGATATTGTGTTAGATTCAGGTTGGGCTCTAGGTGTTAGATTGATGAAATGCAAGACTTGGGTTAGTTGAACCATTTAGGCAATTTTAAAACCATAAAGTTGAAACACTAGACTTGTTTCCTTATGCCTTAGGTGAATTAGACTTCATTACTTCTATTTAGCATGAGAAGTCCTTAGATTACTCAAATTAAGTAAAATGATCTAGTTACTCATGTTTAGGGTAAGTTGGCCTTAGTTGCTTACACTGATAAAGGATATCTTAGTTCCATTTGACTTAGTTGAAGTGCTTGATAATAATCTCTACCTTAGAACTAATTGTGTATTGTTATACATCTAAGAGTAGCTTCAGATAACATAGCCTAGTATGGAGTAGAATTTGACTTAGAATGTATTTGGGGGATTTTAAAGTGGGCACTTCGACCTATCTTATGTCAATATTGATGATTAGTTCTCTTGAACCCTTGTACACTTATTAAATGCCTAGAAATGGCCCTTTTGGGGCAATATTGAGAAATCATGATACTTGATGGTTATTTTGGTTAATGTGAGGGTTGACTCCTATCAATTATGTTATCATATATGCTATTGATGATACTCCTTATGATGTTAATTATATATATACATATATCCAGTTTGAGTCTACAAGATGACTGTGTTGTTGATTATATACATATACCCTATTCATGTTTTGAGGATTATTATGGCACTATTGATTATTTACCAATTCAAGTTTGGCTATCGAATATTTACCAATTTAATTTTAGCTATTAACTATATTTATCTGTTAAAGTTTGGATATGCATAATATTCCATGATGATATACTTCTTATGATTAACGATATTAGGGTGTAAGACTGATAGTAGTAATTTGGCTAAGTTGGAAAATGAGGAATTGGTTATTATGTGAAATGACATAAATGGACTCTAGTGGTAAAATAACTAGTTTACATATGATGATTAGCGGATAACTAAATTAGTGATAAAAGATGGATAGTTGATTAATGGTGACTAGTGTATAAATGATGATAAGGTTGCTATATGTTGGTAAAACTGTGGAATGTGGGTACTTTGTCAAATATTGGTCAGTTGTGGAATGATGGTTAAATAACGAGTTGGTTTTTTGTAAACGATGAATGGTTACTTTACTCAACCTCGATTGTACTCTCCAAGTATATGGGAGTTTGTGATTAGTTATTTACTTTTCCACACCAATTGGCGTATGGGAACCAATTTTCTTAATTATGATTGCATATGTCAATGCTTTATGCTATGTTATGTTATTATTTAAGTTTATTTTCTTATTTATGAATAGCGATGTTGGAGTTGATTCAAGTTTGTTTCTACACCTTGATTTAGTTATGTTATCCTGTATTTTATCATATTCATATCATGATTTAGCTTAGTCAGACGATGAGGCCTACTGAGTACCCATTGTTTTGGTACTCATACTACCCTTCTGTATATTTTTAGTGCATATTCAAGCACTAGCTATCACCATTAATCATTGATTGTGCTCTGTTGATATTTCTGGAGATAGGGAGAGCTCTTGGAGTTTGAGTTGCCTATTTCTCACTACCATTTATATTTAGTCTTTTCTTATCGAGACAGATGTTGTTGACTATTCTAAGTCTTTAAGTTATGATACTATTATATTCTCTTGTACTGCCTCTAGCAGGTCGTGGGATGGTATTTTGTATTGAATATTTTATCTATTTAGAACTCTTTATTTATTTATAAGTGCATTGTTCATATTTACCTATGTTGGGCATTTCTTATTTAATTTACCTATTATGTTTGCTCTAGGTTATTATTTGTCTTACATATTGAAAGGGTTTAGTAGGTTTCATCATGACTTATAAATTTGGTTGTGACAAATTATTATCAGAGCCTAGGCTACACTAGTATTGTTGGTATAAGAGCAAATATCTTGTATAGTCCTACTGATTGAAATGCTAATGTCTGTTTTCTATCTTCGGAAGGCTACAGGGCATTCTTAGGAGTTCTTTAATTGTTTCACTCATATCATGCTAAGATTTTGAGTCACTTTGTTAAAGTATTCCCTTGATGTGACTCTTTCGCAAATGACCATAACACGTTTTACCGCTACACGAGATAAGGGTCCCAAGACTGAGCCTAGAGATCATACTCCTATTTATGGATGACCCAGAGGTAATAGATAGCTTAGAGATGTGTCCCCAGCCCAGACCAGCCTAGGCTCTACCAATGTTTATTTCTTATTCAATGCTCAAATATACATTGGTTTAATTTTTAAGGATAGTTGGTGGGGTGTTATCTGATGGTGCACAGTCTAGAAATTAAATTAGTATTGAGGCAGAGGCACAACTAGTAGTTGCAGCTTCTAGATTTGAGGTTCCTCCTGTATCGATAGTTTCTCAGTCAGTAGTTGTTCAAACAGTGGTTTCTCATCCTACTATGTCTTCTAAGGAGTAGAAGATATTTGGTATATTTTTTAGATTGAATCTGCCTCAGTTTTTTGGTGCTCTAGGCAAGGACGCATATGAGTTTCTGATTTTTTTGTGAGGATAGGCTCCATAATTTGGGCCTTGTTGAGACTCATGGTGTGGATTACACCATGTTTTAGTTGTACTTGGTGGCTCGAGATTGGTGGAGAGGTTATATGGATTCTAGAACAGTCGGATCTTCTCTTTTGTCATGGACTTAGTTCTCCAAGATATTCTTAGAGAAATACATGCCTCACAGCCTTAGGGATTGTTTGAGGGACCAGCTCTTGAGATTGGATTACGGCTACATTAGAGTTGCAGAGTATGAGGCTAGTTTCTATGAGTTTCCTAGGCATGCAACTTCGAGTTTGCTACTTTTTTATAAGGTTGAGACTCCCCATTCATATGTCTACTTAGAGTAAGGTTACTATGTGCAGATCTTTTGTTGAGGTTTCAAATCATGCTTAAGTGATGGAGGAGATACCTTATAAGGCCTAAGGAGGCAATGATAACAGGCCTATATATTAGGGTAGTTTTAGTAGGAGCCATAGTAGTTCCCAACCCATTGACCTTTTTTTTAGATAGAATCTTCAGGGGTAGTAGTTCTTATTTGGGTATTCTTCGAATCCATTCTATTAGACTCAGAGTCAGCCTAGTATACCTGCTCAAAAAGCTTTTCAGATTCCTGATAGAGGTCAGTCTAGTGCAAGAGACCGCCTTGGTCAGGATAGCAGTCAGTTTTTGAGGGGTTCATCTTTTGGTCATTCAAGTCGTGGTGGTTATTTTGGGTAAACCAACTATATTGGTTCTGGTTCAAATCATGGAGTATGTTATTTTTGTGGATCTTTTGGTCATTATTCATAAGAGTGCCCTAGTCGTGGGGTGATTGTTGCTTCAGCTCAGAGTATTCCCCTATTACAGTAGTTTATCCCTCAAATAGAGATGGTTTCTAAGGTACTAGAACAGGTTCTTAGGCAAGCAGGCCAAGAGGTTGCTCAAGAGCCCAGCCAGTGAGTGTGGTCAGTTGTATGTAGTACCTACAAGGACCGAGGCTGAGGCTTTGAATGTTGTTTTTGTAGGTAGGATTTCGGTATGCCATTAGTTGGGCCTTGCTTTATTTGATCCAGGATCTACTTATTCTTATGTGTTTGCTTATTATTCTTCATAATTAGAGTTAACTTACAATTTATTATTTATGCCTTTTTTATATCTACTCTTATGGGTAAGTTTTTAGTAGTGGATCAATTTTTTAGATCATGTGTTGTGACTGTCAATGATGTTGATACTTATGCTAACTTATTATTCTGTATATGGTGGATTTTGATATGATTCTGGGCATGGATTAGTTATCCTACTATCACGCGGTCATGGATTATTTTTCCAAAACCATTACCTTAGCCATGCCCGACGTACCTCCATTCATGTGGCAGGGAGCAGTTAGTTGCAAGCCGACGGGGATTATTTCTTATGTTCATTCAAGGAGTCTTTTTTGAGGGATTATGAGTCATATGTTTCTTATATTTTTCATACTACTATGGAGAGTCTCTCGCTTGACTCTATTCATGTTGTTTGTGAGTTTTCTATTGTGTTCGCTACCAACTTACCTGGTATTTCCTTTGTCCATAAGATTGAGTTTTCTATTGATCTCGAGCCTGGCACCTTACCTATTTCTATGGAACCTTACCATATGGCTCCTACCAAGCTTAAGGATCTAAATTCTTAGCTACAAGATCTTCTTAGTAAGGTTTTTATTAGATTGAGTATGTCCTCTTGTGGATATCCTATAATGGTTGTGAAGAAGAAAGATGGTTCCATGAATATGTGTATTGATTATAGGAAGCTTTACAAGGTTATAGTGAAGAACCATTATCCTGTGCCTTGGATTGATGATTAGTTTGACCAGCTTTAGGGAGCGACAATGTTTTCTAAGATTGATTTGATATCTTGTTACCATCAGTTGAAGATTCGGGATGAGGATATCCCAAAGACAAACTTTAGGACCCGTTATGGTCATTAGAAGTTCCTAGTGATGTCTTTGGGTTGACTAATGCCCCTGCCGCATCCATAAGAGTTTCATAGAGATAATTAATTGTAAATATGTAATTTCATAAATTAAAACATAAAGGTGGATTATTGGACTCCATGGGTGAAAAGGGACCGTGGATGAACATCACAAATACCTTAAAGCTTTAAATCTTGAAGGAGAATTAACTTTTATTGAACGTTCTCGAATAGGGGAACCACAATCTCTTTGTTTTCTTGAAGAAGGGCTTGAATATTGTTCTTGGGAGATGATCTTGAGAGGAAACCATAATCTTGTTGTTCTTGAGAATAGGGAGGGTTAATGGATTTTAAAACTGCTAATGATGTCAAAATACGTCACCTTAATAAGGTCATAGTCAGGAACAAATACCCTCTAACAAGAATTAATAACCTATATGATCAATTGAAAGGTGCGATTTCTCAAAGATAGACCTTAGATCCAGTTATCATCATCTTAAAGTAAGGGAGTGTGATATTACAAAGATAGCCTTCAGAACCTGTTATAGTCATTTTGAATTTCTAGTCATGTGTTTCGGGCGAACTATTTCTCCAACAGGTTTTATGGACCTGATGAATCGAGTGTTAAAATAGTATCCTAATATGTTTGTCATAGTGTTCATAGATGATATCCTCATTTACTCCCATAATGAGGATGACCATTCACATCATCTTAGAATTGTCTTGCAAACTCTTAGAGATCATAAATTGTTTGCCAAATTCAGCAAGTGTGAGTTTTGGCTAAGGTCAGTAGGCTTTCTTGATCATATTATTTCAGACGAAGGCATTAGAGTTGATCTCCAAAACACAAAAGCCATAAAAAATTGGCATAGACCTATCTCCCCATCTAACATTAGCAGTTTCTTGGGTCTAGCTGGCTATTATAGCTATTTTTTTAAAGGTTTCTCTTTTATTGCGCCTCCCATAACTCAGTTGACCCAAAAGAAAGTTAAGTTCCTGCGGTCAGATTCTTGTGAGAAGAGATTTCAGGAGTTGAAGACTCAACTCACTTCATCCCTAGTATTAAAATTGCCTAATGACACGGATGGTTTTGTGGTGTATTATTTGAGGTAGGGTTTGAGGTAAATATAAGAAGAAAATACCCCTACAAAACTGAATAAGAATTGCTTAAATTTTTAGTTGATGACTTGAGTTAATAACTTATCCACTAGTTGATATGTTATCAACTTAAGTTGTCAAATCATTGTTGGATTTGGGCCCTTGCTGTTCATGGGTGATGACTTGGTTTGATAAGTTGTAACTTAGGTGATGGCTTATCACCCTAAGTCGTTACTTTGTGGCTGAGTTTATCACATACTAGTTATGGGTGATGGCTTGGTTTGATAAGTTGTCACTTAGTTGATGACTTATAGCCTCAAGTCGTCACTTTAAAGTTAAAGTTGATGACTTTTTGGTTTGGGCTGATGACTTGGCCTAATAAGTCATCACTTAGTTGATGGTTTATCACCTCAAGTCGTCACTTTGTTGATAGATAGACATACTGAGGTAAAATGAGTATAACTTTCCACTCCAATATCGAATTAACGTGAAACAAAGTTCCTTGGAAAAAAAACTCAAATACCTTTCATTTTATATAAAGTAGGACACTTGAATCGACATATTCTTGGATATAAACTCATTTAAAGTTGACCCTAGCTAGAGCATTTGTCAAAACTCTATCGATAGAAAAGTCCTCAACTCATCTCTGTGTTAGAAAGGTATTATGACCTTGATCAATATACAAATACATTCCCATATCATATATTTTCTAATCACACATGTATATACATAGAATAATTAGGTTCAAGACTATACTCATAGGAACAACAATTTCAATTCTACCCTAAAAATATAGGGTGTTACAGTAGCTTTGCTTTTATTTAAGTCTCTCAGAGGCTGTTGGCATGGGACATTAATTCCTAGCCAAATTTATGGTTTGTCTTGATATTTCAGACCCTAGAAAGATTTTTGCTACTACTGAGGCGAGGTCTTTGCTTTTTTAGCAGATTTGAGATCGTCAGTTTAAGGATAGTAAACTTTGCTTCCTTCATGATCAGGTGTTAAGTGGTACATCCAAGAGGAACGCCATAGATTCTGAGGGTATTTTGAGATTTTATGGCCACATTTGTATTTCGAGGATAATTACTTGATTCAGTTCATTTTGCACAAGGCTTACAACTCTAGATATTCCATGTATCCCAGCATAGCCAAGATATATACAGATTTGAGTCAGCATTAATTGTGTAGTGGTATGAAGAGATATATGCTAAACATTGTAGCTCATTGCCTATGTTGTCAGCAGGTAAAGGCTGAGCATCAATGGTCTGGTGGATTTATTTACAAATTATCCATTCCTAGTTAAAAATAAGAGTCGATTACCATGGATTTTATTAGTGTTTTCCTCAAAATTCCCATGGTTTCATTGGTATTTGGGTCATTGTAGATTGTTTAACCAAGTCATAACACTTCATTCCTATTTAGATGTCCTTTAGTATTGAGAGATTAGCCTATATCTATGTTTAGGAGATAGTCCATTTGCATGGTCTGCCATTTTCTATCATTTCAAACTGTGGTTTTGTATTTACTTCAAGATTTTGGAGAGATTTTATGGAGGAGTTAGTCACTCAGGTAGATCTTTATATAGCCTTTCTTCCACAGACAGATGGTTAGTCAGAGTAAACTATTCATGTTCTGGAGGATATGCTACGAGCCTGTATTATGGTTTTTGGGAGCAACACTTACCCATGGAAGGATTTGCATATAATAACAGATGTCATTCAAGTATTAAGATTGCACCTTTTGAGGATTTGTATGATAGAAGATATCATTCTCTGGTTGGATAGTTTGAGACTTTCGAGGTTAGGCCCTGTGGAACTATTTTTCTTCAGGATTTTTTTGGATAGATTTGGGGTGATTCTAGATAGGTTAAGAGTGTCTCATAGTAGGTAGAAGGCCTATGCAGACCATAGGCTTTATGCCTTGATATTTTAAGTTGGTGATCGTGTATTCCTATGTGTATCACTCATGAAGTATGTGATGAGGTTCGTGAGGAAATAATTTGTTGTTGTCCATCCAATTTTTCATGTCTCTATATTATGGATGTATATTCCTAATCTTTTTCATGTGTTTAAATGGGACTCATCCCAGTTGGATGAGCATTTGACCATTGTAGAGGTGCCGATGCTTATTTTAGCTAGTGCTGTCAGGAGGTTGCAAACTAGAGAGATTCCTGTGGCTATGGTTCTGTGGAGGCACTGCCAATGGAGGAGGCCACTTGGGAGATCAAGAGAGAAATGTGGACCTAGTATCCTCACCTTTTTGAGACATTAGGTATATCCTAGTCCTTAACTTTCGCAGATAAAAGTTCCTTTAGTACTAGATATTATAATGAGCCTTCAGGTTATTTTCTATATTTCTACTCATTATTGTCATTAGAGATTTTCTATAGCTTCCCTAAGTCATTTATGACATGCTGAAGTTGACAGTTTAGTTATCGAGCAGTTCATTTGTGTTTTAGAGCCGATTTCCTATTTTGAAGTATTTGCTGGTTTCAAATGACCACCAAGCAAAAACTATAGTAAAACAACCTAGAATGCAAATTCTAACTGTGCCAACAATTCCAGAATATTGATGTGGGACCCATATTTGGTCAAAAAAACCTCGAAGGAAAAATTAGATTATGCCATTGAGTTCAAAATGACAAATTTGGTATGGTTACATTGTTTGTTTGTGTATACGGAATTCCGAACGAATCTCGAGAACTCAATCAAGCCTATGTTGGACTAGAAAAAATCTGGTGCACTACGATAGCGACTTTATTGGCTGCAATCGTAACTTATTCATGCAGGCCTAGATGTCAAGATTTTGACATGCATAGCATAAAAGAGATGCCACGAATGCAAGGACTCGGGCTGAGAGAGCAAGACCCGAGGACCTAGCATGGGTATAAATAGACATCAAATGTCACGAATTCAGCCATTTCTTAACCCTTTCTTGAAATCATAAACCCAAGTAGTGTGAGGGCATAAAATTGAAGCTTGTTGGTGATTGAGAAGCTAGATTAACATGTCTTTTCATGATTATCTTTTGAGATGAGGTAAGAATGCACCCTTTTCTTTGTGAAATTTCGTGATTTATTTCCAAATACATCAAAACCCTTAGGGCTTAATTTTATCCGTAAGTTATCTTGGTTTTCACCCATTTTTAGGGTAATGATTCCTTAAGTATGTAAAAATATTAGGTTAGTTTTGGAAACACGATTTCAGTAAGTGGGACCCATATAGGGGTTTTGTGTGATTTTTTGACCCAAAGAACAATAGTTCAATATGGGTATGATTATTCTTGTATTGATGAGTAGAATGTGTTTTTGATAGCTTAGTATCTTTAAGAGTCTTCACGGAAGGGAAAAGCAGTGGTTTAGTAGTTCGTTGATATTTCTTAGGTGTCGAGGTGGGCTATGTTTATCCCTTATTAGATTGAACTATTTCATAGTATTCTTATGATATCATGTTATATTAGGGATGGTTTTTAGGTGTTGGATCGATGAAATTCAATACTTGGGTAAGTTGAACTGTTTAGGCTATTTTGAAATCGTAGATTTGAAAAACTTCACTTGTTTCCTTATGCCTTAAGTGAATTAGACTTCACTACTCATGATGTTTATCATGATAATGCCTTATATTACTCAAATTAAGTTAAATTCTCTAGTTACTCATGTTTAGGGTAAGTTGGCCTTAGTTTCTTACACTAATGAAGGTTGTCTTAGTTCCATTTAACTTAGTTGAAGTGATTGAGAAGAGTCTCTACCTTAGGAATAATTGTGGCTTACTATACATCTAAGAGTGGATTTAGACACTTTAAATTAGTCCGGGATAGAATCTAACTTAGAATATATTTTGGGGATTTAGAAGTGGATACTTCGGTGCACTTTAAGTCAAGATTGATGATTAGTTCTCTTAAACCATAATATGCTTATTAAATGCCCAGAGAATGCCCTTTTGGGGCAATATTGAGACATCTTGATACTTGATAGTTATGTTAGTTACTGTGAAGGTTGACGCCTATTTATTATGTTATTGTTTATGTTATTGATGATACTTATTATGATGTTGATTTTATATATATATATATATATATATATATATATATATATATATATATATATTTCTAGTTTGGAAGATGATGATGTTGTTAATTATATACATATACCCGGTTTGAGTCCGGAGGATGATTATGGAACTATTTATTAATTATCGTTTGTGTTCAGCTATTGATTATTTATCGATGCAAGTCTGCCTATCGACTATACTTACCAATTTGAGTCCATATATGCATATTATGCCATGATGATATGCTTCTTATGATTAACTATATCTAGCTGTGATATTGAAAATAGAAATTTGGCTAAGTTTAAAAATGAGAAATTGATTATAACATGGTATGAAATAAACGGACTGTAGCAGTAAAATAGCTAATTGACATATGATGATTAGCGGATAGTTGAATTAATGATAGAATATGGATAGTTGATTAACGATGACTTGTGTAGAAATGATGATAAGGTTGCTATATGTTGATAAAACTATGGGACATGGGTACTTTGTCAAATATTGGTAAGTTGTGCAATGATAGTTAAATAACGAGTTGGTTATTTGTAAATTGTGAATAGGTACTTTACTCTACCTCTAGTGTACTCTCCAGGCATATGGGAGTCTGTTATTTGTTATTTACTTTTCCACACCAATTGGCATATGAGAGCCAATTTTGTAGTTATGATTGCATGTGTCAATGATTTATCCTACGTTATGCTATTATTCTGATTTATTTACATATTTATGCACAGTGATGATGGAGTTGATTCAGGTTTGTTTCTACACCTTGACTTTGTTATGTTATCTTGCATTTTATCATCGTTATATCATGATTTAGCTTAGTCGACCAGTGATGCCTACTGAGTACCCATTATTTTAGTACTCATACTACACTTTTGTACATTTTTTGTGGAGATACGAGTCCTAGTTGTCGTCGTTGATTGTTTATCGTGTTGTGTTGATATTTTCGAAGATAGGCTGAGCTCCTGGAGTTAGAGTCGCCCATTTCCCTGTGTCTTTTATATTCGATCTTTTGTTATCGAGACAAATATTATTGACTACTCTAAGTCTTTAAGTTTAAATACTATTGTATGCTTTGTACTGGCTCTACCAGGTTGTGGGATGGTATCTTTTATTGACTGTTTTATATATTTATAATTCTTTATTTATTTATAAGTGCGCTATTCATTTTAGCCTATGTTGGCCATTTCCTATTGAATTAACCCGCTGCATTAGCTCTGAGTTATGGTTTAGCTTACCTACTGGTGGGGTATAATAGGTGACATCATGACTCGTAAATCCAGTCATGACAGTTCTCATCACTATGGGTACAATCTTTGTTCAATGTAATCCAACAAAAATATTTCTAAGACATTCGTGATAGAAGTGCAAAGTACATCACATGAACTAATAAAGATAGACTATCATCATCACAAGCAAACCACCATCATTCTCTATTTATCTCGTGGCTAATAACTTTTTCCTTTTTTATCTACCTTTATTTGTACTCATGAACTACGTTTTACCTTATTTTGATTTTGATATATAGGAAGTCCATTATTGGGTCCAGTCTCAATCAAATAAAAAATTTCTTTCCTCTCTATATCCAATTCAAAAACTTTTCTCAAATTCATACGCCTCTAAAGTATCGGGATAATAGTCCCGACTCTTGAGCATATGAATCCAGATACAAATTAAGATCATAATGTTTAAATATAGCATAATTATTTCTCTTGGACTAATGTTTTCTTAGAGTGAAGCAGGAACATAAGACTCTAAAAGTGAAAACTGGGGCAGAATCTTTGAGAAAACCTCACAAATCTCACAAGAAAGTAGTATATCAATTCATAAGGACATTCAAAAGGGATCTTTTATCCTAAATTGGGGAAAAAGTTTTTCAATATTCCTCAAAAATTTCACCAAGATGGAGTGCAAGTCTCAATGCATCCATAAAATAAAAACAACAAGTAGTCAAGACAAATAAAGGTATGAATCGATAATACTTTTCAACCTACAATTTTTCTTTGAGTGCAAAAATCAGATGCAAATGCAGTAACTTCCTTGCAACATCATAAAAGGAAGCCCAATATACATCCTGATGTGCTATGGTTTCATGGCACTTTTGATGCTTTAAACCAAAAATTATGCATGTACTTAGGTCCTTTTTATTAGATGTAATGTGATTTTGTATAGGTTGTGCAGGAAAATAAGGTTGGAAGCGAATAGAATGAAAATAGGAATAAAAGGCTTTAGAAATTGAAGTCTCTACTTTTACAACGAGTCATTGGGTAACTCTATGACTCGTTCTCTAAGTAGTTGTGCGACTAGTGAAAAAATAAAAGAAGAATAATAAAGTTGACAATGGCTATGACTCGTAGAATCTAAGTACGAGTAGTAGGGAGGATAGTTATGAGCAAATATGTGACAAAGTCCTAAAAGAATATAAATCTGATCCCAGTGGAAATGAGGCCAGAGATGAGTCATAGGATTTGACTATGACTTGTTGGAGGGATCGTTCTAAGCATATGAAATTAAGTGTTTAAAGTTGAAAAAGTCACTAGAGAGACAATAAGTTTAGAAATGACTCATCGGGAGATGTGACGAGTCATCACCAAGAGCATAAAGGCCCACGATACTGAGCTAACATGAGTCTTTGCTAGTTCAGATGACTAATTATCTGAGGCGTTACCATTGCTGACCTTATTTTCCTATTTCATTTTGGATAGTAATTTTAGCTATTGTTGTGTAACTATAATTACCCATTTGGTGATTTGTATTAGCTTACGCACTCTTTATACTTACACCATTATATTAAGTTCTAAGATTCAATTATGATCTTTGAATTCCTGTTCTTGGTTTGGACGGTTTGATATTAATTTAAGATTTTGGTTTTCATTTTTAAATTATTGTAAGATTATTCATATGATTTCCTTAGTAAATTCAAAGCGTGTTCTTGCAAACATGAGCAGTTAAACCTCCTAGCAGGGCTATATGAACCCTGATGGAATAACGAAGTAGAGAAAGTACAAAGTCATTCTTGATTGATGTTATTTCATTTATTGTGATTTTCTAACTAAGATCACAATAATAATTTTAAGTTATCAACCTTCAACTAATTAACTTGAGACCAAAAAGGAGATAGTTAATTTAGGATCCAGGGCAAGGGTGACAATGTGACACTCTAAGACTCATAAGGTGAGGAATAAAATTCACCAAAGATGTTTAAAAGACGGTTTTTAATACAGAACCTATCAGTTTCTGCATGCAAGGCATTGAGATAGGTTGACGAAGCACGATAAGTCTACAGAGTTAGGAAGTTAGGGGGAACATAATCTGAGTATTTAATCTTATATTGATTTCAACCTAAAGTGATCAAGATTTGTTACTACTCTTACTGTTCTCACAAAATCCCCCCATTTTGTTTGTGCACTTTCCAGTCACTTCAAAAAGTTCATGACAGAGATTCATCCTATTTCTTATGGATTAGACCCTAACCTTTTTTGGGTTTTTTATTTGAAAACGACCATGTTTTTCTTTCTTAGAGGTGTAATTTTGTGTGATTTATTTACATAATATGAGAAGAAGCTAAGTTACTCTCTCTTCTTAACTTTTACGACTTTAAAATCAACAATACATTGCATTAATAATTCTGCCTTAAAATGGTATTGGGTTCCTCGTCTAATCTTAAAATCGACATTGGGTTCCTAATTGAACCTTAAAATAGGTATTGGATTCCTATATAGATCATAAAATGATACTGGGTTCCTCACCAGATCTTAAAATAGTATTTACGTTTTTTGTTTGATCTTAAAATAACATTAAGTTCCTCACTGAACATTAAAATAAACATTGTGTTCCTTGCAAGATCTTAAAATAAACTTGGGTTCCTTGTTGGACCTTAAAATGACATTAAGTTTCTCCTTGAACCTTAAAATGAAATTGGGTTCCTCATTGGACCTTAAAACGACATTGGGTTCCTTGTTCAATCTCAAAATGATATTAGGTCTTTTTGACCTTAAAATGATATTAAGTTCCTCGCCGTACCTTAAAACAATACTGGATTCCTGGTTGCACCTCGGGTTCTCTCTGGACTATAAAATAACATTGGGTTCCTTGCTAAATCTTAAAATGGAATTGGGTTCCTCGTCAAACCTTCAACAACTATTGGTTTCCTCATCTAACGTAAAACAACATTGGGTTCCTCACCAAACCTTAAAGCAGCATTGGGTTTCTCACCAACCTTAATAGGATAATGGGTTTCTAGATGGACCGTAAAATACAATTGGGTGTCTCGTTGAACCTTAATATAGATATTTGATTCCTCGTTGGATCTTAAAATTACATTGGGTTCCTCACCGGACCTTAAAATGGTATTGGGTTCTTTGTCAAACCTTAAAATAGGCATTGAGTTCTCCGTTGGACCATAATATACATTGGAATCCTCTCTAGATCTTAAAATGACATTGAGTTTCTCGCCGAACCTTAAAATTACAATTGTGTTGAACCATAAAATGAGCTACTATTAAGTTTTTGACAAATAAGAGATGAGTAAAAAATTCTCTCTTTTATTTTTGAAACACAATTCTTTATCCCTATATCTCACACCATGACCTAAATCATATTCACGCTCCATCTTTTACACTACTCACACTCCACTTTTTTCAACTCGTGTTATCCTCACTCAAATTCATCAATTTTCCTTAAGGATCCCATTCGTTCCAAAATCTAGAATTATACACGACCTGATTCTCCAAACCCGAGGTATGTAGGCGACTTAAAACTAAAGTTTTTACCACAATATTTTAATAGCCACCCTATTAATTCTTCGATTCTAGAAAACCATTCTCTCGGTCAAACAAAATTGGCTACTATATCAACAGTCATTCCTCAACAATTTTTTAATCATTCTCAATCAACGAAGGGGCAACTATTGACACTCAATTTTTACCTCTTGATAGTCCTACTAGGCTGCTAGAATACAAAAATTTATAAGTTTCAAATATTAATATTTCTTTTATTTTGGTATCAGATAACCTTGACGTGTCGGATTCATTATTTTGAAGTATACGATTTATTTTATCATTTAATTTTATATTCTTATATAGTATATATAAGTTATTAACTTTAATATAATATTTTACATAGTTTTGTTAATATTTATTAAATTATTTTCGTAAATATGCATATTCATAAGTTACAAGCACCTAGTTTATTAGTACTTATTATGAGTGTTGTTGTTGTTGGTGGTATTGCTGTTGTTGTTGTGTTTGTATGTGTGTGTGTGTATGTGTATTGGTAACTGATGTTCCCCAAATTACACCTCCAAGAAAGTATAAAGCGTATGCTTGTCTAATATAGAACCCAACTAGGTTGGGGTCGATCCCATGAGAAATAGGTCAAAAATCTATCACGAGCTTACTGAGGTAATTAGAAATTACAGAAGATAAAAGGGGGGTTTTGTAAAAGTAAAAGTAACATTAAAAATGTTGGTCAATTATGGTTGTTATCAATATGAGATGATCATTAGGATTGTGTTTGAACTCTTAACTCCACAGATAGTTCGTGCTTGTCAAACAATGTCGGTGCCTTGCATGCAAAATCTAACAAGTTATGCATCACCTAACCATCTTTTGACCATGGTTTGGATGAATTTCACTCATCTCCTCTCAGTCTCAGAGTGTCGCATTACTAACCCTTATTTTGGATCTCAGATTAACTATCTACTAGAATGGATTCAAACCTCACATATATATTTAGTAATAGCAGAAAGTACATAAACAAAGATACCATACAATATCCCAAAACCGGTTTCACAATGTAAGAACTACTAAATACATCTCAAATTTTGAAAGATACGATAATAGACCAAGAGAATCATAATTGACTCAGAATACAAAACAAGACATGAAATAGATAAGAAGAGTTAGTAGATTGACTCTGGAAGCATAGCTTGACCGCTACCTCGAATATACTTCAAATACCGCTTGAATCATTTACCATTTGGCACACTCATACCTGGATCGATACAGAAAGGGAGTGGTAGGGGTGACTACTGTCCACTTGTACTCAGTTGATAGAATAGGTTGACTGACCAAAGTAGAAAGTAAAGCATATAAAATACGCTCTATGGGCACATCACCTATGATCATAAAATGTTCCAAATGATAGCCCACACGGTCTCCACTAATAGTTCAATAATATACACATAGACCAAATACAAGTACGAGAAAGAAAATAATGGATAGGCATCAAATAATATACCAAAGAGATACAAATAGATAGATATCACATCAACAATACAAATATAACACCATATACAAAATGTGTAAGAATATAATGAAAATGATGAGATAGTGATTATTATGATAATGATGACGTGATGCACGAGGTTGTCGCATAACCTCTATATACACCAACCGAGTTGTCCTCCCGAAGTAGGACCCATGGGGGTTATAAATCCATATAAAATCCAATATCTAATATCAATATTCATAACTCCTCTCTGACACATCAATCAGTAGAGAGTTTTAAAGGTGTCACATTTTCTGTCAGAAAAGGCTAGTATTTTCGCAGTGGAAATTATGTTTCATGAATGTATATGATATGAGGATGTAATGCTCATAACCAACCTGAATGAGACCTTTCAAATCCAACCAATATACTAACCTTGTGAGCCAAAATCCACTGAATATGTCAACCATTCATGAATCCAATGTAATTCAAATGCCAATGGAATAAAATACAAAATATTATGTCATTGATACCACATAAATTGTATTTTAGGCTTTTTCATCAGAAAATATACAATCAAATATACATACGCAAGTCTAACAACATCATATAAGACCCCACACTATCACACATAGCAAATAATGTCTCAAAAGCACCAAATAGCAACAACATAGGCGCCACATGGAACAACATAATAATAAATTTATTTTTATAATTTGTTCCCACACCATTAACATGATTTTATACCAATATTAACTACTCAGTTAAGTCTGAAGAACGTTAAGTAATAACCTACCTCAAATGTAAAAAACTGATCTAAAAGCCTTTATCATAGAGTTATCCTTATGAACGTAGTCAGAATCTACAAAAATACACAGATATAGAATCTACGCATTAAGAGAAAGCCAGTGATACCCACATTATCCATTTTCATATTGGGAAAAATGGAGCTCCAAAGAGGTTTTTTAATAAAGAAGTGCAAAGCCAAAATTTTAGTCCAAAAATATATTTTCTGTGATTAAAAGAACTTATAAAAGAAAACTCAAGTGAAAATGATTTAAAATTGGGGTTTAAATCGAGAAATTACTAAGTTAGGCCTTTAGGACAAAAATTCTGAAATTCCACTTTTAGATCCAAGTTTTAGCGGGATTTAAATGATAACGATAGAAGAAAAGTAATTGAAATAGGGATTTGAAGATTACCCAATAGTAAAAATGGAAGAAATCTTCCAAAAACTAAAAACCCCAAGCTCCAACTCTCAAAAATAGTGAAAAATTACAAAAAGGGAAATTTAAATCACCTAGGTATTGCTTAAGCGATCACTAGGTTAGATAAGTGACCATCGCTAAATTAACCAGGTGTCGCTTACATTACCCACCTAGCACACGAGTGTTGTGTAAGAGACTAAGTTGTCGCTTAAGAGACAATCGCTTAGGCGAGCCTTTTGTCACTTTGGCGACACTTTGGATGTCAAACCAAGACGCTTAGGCAACGAAAGTATCACTTAAGCGGTGCACCAGCTGAGTGGTGCACCAATTGGGGACTTGGAAATGCGGACCCCTCAAAACTCATCAAGAATGACAAAAATGCAATCATACTATGCTACCAGACTATATTCGATGTTCTAGACTCAACGGAGATATTAGATTTTTGTGACATAACCCAAAACAGGGCCTAGTCGTGTTGGGTGCCTCAAACCCAATTGGGACCGGAGACCATCCCCAAGACGTAACCATAATTTCCCTGTAACCTATGTTGGATAAGTTCTGAACATATATCAAGATAGAACAATTATTATTGAAAGATATTTAATAAAGTTGATAACTATAAAATCTAATCATCCAAATGGTGTCAACCCCAATACAAATACCAATGCAAAAGCTTGCACCCATACCTCACATGCCCATAGTAGTCACACAAAACCTCTAACCAAATAAAGAACATCCGATCATGACTTGCCCCCAACCATAGCCAAAACTAAAGTCCAAGAAAGAAACAAAAGTATTAAATGAAGTCCATAGCATGAAATAGAGTCTTTTGGAGTATGGAAGCTCACCACTTCAGGCCAACACAAAGCTAATCCTGAATCCAAGATCACTGAGCAGGAGGAGTAGTAAGGTCAGTTCCTGCATCACATTGGGATACAATGCTTGAAGACGGGTTAGTGGGTGAACGCTAGCATGTACTCAGGAGTAAGGATAAATTAATGCCATTATTTAAATACCAAAGTAAATGACCATATGCAATCGTATACATACATATATATACCATGTAGGGGAAGGGAATCAGATTTAGAATGCAATTAAAACCTTTAACTTGTGTTATGTAGCTTTGCTATCAAAGTCTACCCATAGGCTATATGGTCCAATGTTACCCTCTGAACAGGCCCCAGTGTGTGTAGCCATATAAATCAGAGATATCATAGGGGGTGGGGATTCCCGTGTACCCTTCGCCCTCCATGATACACATATACAAGTATAAACTTAGGGGATTCCCATGTACCCCAAAAGCATATGGTTGACATGACCACCCTTAATGTCAGCAAACATGAGTTTCCAGTGTCTGTCCATCAGACTCACACCTTCACCTTTAGCTAGTACAACCCGCCATTTTTTTTCTAATTAAAACATTTATCACATAACTAAGCTACTAATTCCAAAAGTAAATTATCAAGGTATTATGAAGTGGTATTGGCATACCGACTATAGCTTGCAAGCTATTACATTAGCCAATACTTAGGGGATTCCCATGTACCCCACAAGATTTCCAATTACACCAAACCATGGCCATTAAGGCCTTTCCAAACCACTTAAAACCAAACAAACTAATTTAAGTTCCCTTACCATATTATGCAATGCAAAGTTTTCAATAATAGTTAAACTATGTGACAAAATCATTCTCATAAGTATTTTAACAAACATATTGGGGGCATATAGTTTCCAAAACCAAAACCCAGAATTAATTGACCATTCACATGCAACCATATGTTTTAAAACACCATTATAGCGTGAAAACCATATCAGAAACATGGGAAAACATTATCCAACCAAGAACAACTAAACCCCCCAACATATATTTCAAAACCCTAACATTATCATAATAACACCATGAATATCATTCAATAAAACATATTTTTAGTTGAACTAACAATGAGGGAGGAGTAACATACCTTAGACAACAAGGGAGATGGAGAGAAACCACCCCTTTAGAGCCTTAATTGATTGCCTTGAAGAAAACCCTAGCCTTTCTTAGACCAAGAGTTTGAGAGAGATTTGAGAATGTTTCATTTGAATATTAGGTTAAGGAAGCCTCCAGTGGTTTTTTATGTTGTGGGATCAAAAGCAATTATTAGGGGAAATGTCTTGAATACCCCCAACTTAAACTATAAATATTTTTACAGGTGGATACAGTTTGGAACCCTCACTCGTACCCATATCATATAAATGGTACTCTTTACTCGTACCATGATCAAAAAGTTAGACATCACATTCTATCCAATGTAAAACTCCTTAGCCTAACTTGTACCCTAACCATACGTCTAGTACCCTTCAAGTCGTACCCTATGAATAAATATCTAGGTTAGACACTGGACAACATGTGATTGGTCTCTACCTCTCGTATCATTTATATACGACTTATATGGAGTCTCCTCATACCAAGAAAAGAACTTGGTCAAATTATACTAACCAACATACAACTAGGGTCCCTAGAACCGTACCCACACCATACGACTAGTATTATAAGCCAGATGATTAATAGAAGGCTCAAACTCAAAGAAATTTCAAAAACCAAAACCCAGGGTGTTTTATTTTGAAAAAAAAACATTGTTTTCACAAAGTTGACCCCCAAAACCTAATTTCACAACTTTTCAAACAGAGGGTGGAAATGAGATACAATATCCATAAAACTACACGAACCATGTTTCTAACATAAAATTGGCATTTTGGTTCTTATGGCATAGTCTGTTTTACCATCTAACACATAGATTAATAAGTCTGACCGAAGTCTACTATAAGACCTTTTAACCACCAATAACTATAAACTCAAACAAATCATACTGGAATGTATTAAGAACTACGTCAATCATCCCCGCATACCATAAATACCACAAACAACCATAGAAAGTGGTAAGATGGTCAAATCACACAAAAATCACAAAAATTCAGATTATTACACTTCCCAAGTACCAAATTTGCATAAGCATCATGATCTAGCCTCTTCAACTCAAGGATAAATATTAAAAGAGGTATAAAATACTTGTAGAAGTTTATAAGAAGATAACAAGAGTCTTTTCCTAAGATAGGTCAGATGGACCCACTTCTAATCTCCGAAATCTAAAAATTCTACTCTAAGAAAAATTCTACTCTAAACTAAGTTAAGGTATCTAAATTTACTTTTGGATGTCAAGTAAGCCACTTTTAGCCCTAACATAGATATTCTACCCAATGAATGAATAACTAACTCAAACACACCTAATTTATGTTTCCTTAATAGGCTAAATGATCCAAATAATGCTAATCATATTTCCAAAATTGAAATACCAACCAATATCTAGCCTAATATCATAAATATACTATGAATTAGCTCAATCTAAAAGGAAGTTAAACCTAACCTACTTGGACGCTGAAGAAAAGCTTGGAGAAACCCACTAAGTGGATGAATTCCCTACCTAGAAGTTTCTGTAAGATGTCATGCTATCAAAATAATAGTTTACTCATTATACGAGAATAACAGTACCCATATTGCATTTTTATGCCTCGAGTCCAAAGTTTTGTAAAAACCTATGTAGCGCCCGCTTGATGAATTACACTCACAAAACTAACAACATGACTCTCCATACTCGAGGAATATTTACCCCTAAGAATGGATAAGTTTCAAACATAAATGGTGCTAAAATCAACCCACTAATATTCTAGGGATCTTAGGAAATAATAGAGAAATTAACCATGGAATGGGTTAAAACTTACCAAGATTTTAGAGAAGAAATACGTAATTTGAGCTTACGAACACCTGAAAATCACATGTTAATATAACTCCCAAGTTACCACACATTCTAGGGTTTTCCATGCTTAAACTTATGTGAAAATGGGAGAGAATTCGGGCAAATAAATATTCCATGCTTTGCATGCCGCTAAAATGGGTATTTAGATCTAAAGCGACATGTGCTTTTAAGGTTAGCTTTCCTCTAAAATGGTTCTCTAGGGCTTGGCTAGGGCTGGTAAAGCACCTAAAAGACCGCTTTAGCAGATGCACCAGCTGAATGTACCCGCTGGATACTTGCTATTTTTCCAAGTCACCACCGACCCCTTGGGATTCATTCAGAATCCCGTATACACAAATAAACTATGCTATCCCATCAAATTAGATGTTTCAAACTTAATGGCACAGTCAAAATTTCCATATGATGTCATTTCAATGAATAATGGGTCTCACACCCAAGTGTCATTTTTCTTTACATTTGTCAATAGTATGGAATGAGTTCGGAAGCTTTGGGACCCAAACCAAAGGTCCATATAGCCAAGAATTAAAGTTCCATAGCTATTGGAGCTATCAAAATTGACATACGTAGTCATTTGACTAAAGTGTTTGCCCACTAGCTAGTTTTAACCTATAAAGACTTCAAAATAGGGAATTGGCTTTAAAAACCAAATGAACTGCCCAGTAACTAAACTGTCAGCTCCACCAAGTCATTAAAAATGACTTGGGGTAGCTATAGGAAAGCTCTAAATGGTGAAAATATGTGGAAATGCAAAAAATGCCCTATAGAGTCATTACACTTGTATTTAATTACCCAAACCGAATCATACTGATGGCGCATATGAGGTAAGATTATTATGAAATCTATCTTTATTATCTCCCATTTCTATGTAGAAAGACTGGGTTTTTAGCTAAAAATCTAGGCCTTTGATTCTCAACTTTCACCAGCTAACAGTTGGTACATTTTCCTACAAAGTTTGCAATGTCTTTTTTCATACCATTCCACTAAAAGACTTCCCTTAAATCATAGTACATCTTAGTGGAACCAGGATGATTGGAAAATCTAAAACTATGAGCCTCTGCTCAATTCTACTCCATCAACCTGTATACATTGGAAACACACAATCTACCTTGATATTAAAAACTATAACCTTTAAATTAAGAGATAACTTTATCTTTCTGCTTGAAGAGTTCCTCCTTTAAAATATGTGATCTTTATCTTTCTTCTTTTTCACATCTACTACTAAAGGTGACTCAGAATCATTCTATAATATAATGCAACTCTCATTAAAATCCATAAGATGGACTCTTAAATACGCGAGTCTATATGCAGCTTTTGCAAGCTCTTTGTTACCCTCTTCTACATAACAACACTTCTTATAAATGACCTGCTAAGAGAATCAACACCCACATTGGCCTTACTAGATGGTATAGCACACTCATATCATAATTTTAAGGATCTCAAGCCATTTTCTCTATCAAAGATTCAACTCTTTTTGAATGAAGACATATTACAGGCACTTATGATTGATAAAAACCACTTATGATCGATAAAAACATTAACATGTCTACCATAGAGATAATAGTGCCAAATTTTCAAAGCAAACACTATTATCACTAACTAAAGATCAAGAGAAGGATACTTTTGTTCTTGAGTCTTAAGCTATCTAGAAGCGTAAGAAATATCCTTACCATATTACATCAACACATAACCAAGGAAAATTGTAGAAGAATCACAATAAACTATAAAACCATTTGACCATTCATTCATAATAAACGCTAGAGTAGAAGTCAATCGTTCTTTCAATTCCTTAAATCTCTTCTAATAAGCCTCAGACCACTACTTTACCTTTTCTTGAGTCAATCTAGTTAATGCGGTTGTAATAGACGAAAACCCTCTACAAATCTTTGGCTGTAAATGACTAATCCTAAAAAACTCTTGATGTCTAATGGGGTGGTCAGTCTAGGCTAGCTCTTAACGGCCTCAATCTTTTAGGATTCAACCTAAATCCCACCACTAGAAACAACATGCCTAAGAAAATACACTGACCTCCATGAAAATTCAGATTAGATATCATTTTAAATAATTTTATCACCTTGAGGTTATGAAGCATAATTCTAAGATAATCATCATGCTCCTCTTCACTACAAGAATAAACCGAACCATTATCTATGAAAAAATTATAAACATATTGAGGTATGACTTGGACACTATTCACAATACCATAAAAGTTGCAGGAGTATTGGCCAGTCCAAAAGACAGAAGAAAAAACTCATAATTCCTATACTGAGTTTGAAAAGCTATCTTTGGAATGTCACAATCTCTATCCTTCAACTGATGGATACCTAATCCAATATCAATCCTATAGAAATAACAAGCACCATAAAGTTAGTCAAATAAGTCATCAATTCTGAGAATGGGATACTTATTTTTTATTGTGACCTTGTTCAACTGCGTTAATCAATACACATTTTAAGAGAATCATCTTTCTTATCACAAATAGGACTGGGGCATACCACGAGAAAATCTAGGTCTGATAAATTGCTTACCTAAAAGGACTTTCAACTACTCTTTAATTTTTTTAACTCAGCTAGGGTCATTCTATATGGAAGAATAGAGATGGTCTGCATATTGAGAAAAAATTCTTTCCCAAAGTCTGTCTCCCTATCGGGAGGAATAGTGAGAAGAAATTAGGAAAGTCTTACCCAAATTATGGAAACATATTGGTTAGGTGGGGTCTAAGAGTTAGAATCCTTAACTCAGACTAGATAGAAAATATATCCCTTTGAGATCATCTTACTAGCCTCAAGATATGAGATAAAGTGGCACTTATTTACGATAGGACTACCCTTCTACTCTAAGATAGGCTCATTAAAATTATAAATTTACATCTTTCGTTCTACAATCAACGAAGGCATAAGAAAAATACAGCCAGTTCATTTCTAGAATAATATTGTAATCAATGATATTTAACTCTACTATATTAGTTTTAGTATCATTATGATGGACAGAAGAGAAACTTGTATAGATTCTTCTCGCTATAGTACAATCTCCAACTAGGGTAAAAATAGAAAAACGATCTAGGAGTTGTTTGGGACTAACTCTAAACATCAAAGTTACACAAGGGGTAACAAAAGACAAAGTGGCTCCAGGGTCTTACAAGGCATATACATTAAGAGAGAAAAATTTTAACACACAACTAATGACAAATTAGTATTGTAAACCTAAGCATTACATGGTTGTGGCTCTTTTTATTACTGTCACTTTTGATTGATTAGTCTCCTTCCTTTCTTCAATTAATTATGACCAATTTACATATATATTAATTAGGGTAGTTTGTGGTTTCAACATTTCCTACTTAGTTTTCAAATGTGTGACAATTGCAGCTTGTTATTTTTAGTGAAACATGTTGGCTCTATAGTGGTTTGGTTATGAAAAATCCTTTATTATTCGATTATGTGTCCTTGCAAGTTGTTTTATTTCTTACTTAGTACCTGTGCATTTTTCATAAATTTTCACACCTTGATTACCGTTTGAATATATATATATATATATATATATATATATATTTGTACTTTTATAACTATGGTAAATAGAGATTTCTTTTGCATTAAATTAATTCAATCCTCCCCTTAATTGATTCTTGAATTAATTTTCTGAATATTCCCTTCTCTTTAATTCTATACCACTTTATGTCTATATAAACAAGTCTTTCCCTCATTCATTGGGTGTTTTTCAACTCCTACTCTCTTATACTAAAAAATATTTTTACTTCTTGCTTTGGCTTTCCACATACAATTACTTGTGTTGCCATCCTGTTTGAACAGTGAAAGTTAGGGTTCTCGATCTCTTCTTGTTTTACTGTTGCGTGTTGATTCAAAAGTTTTATTCCTTCTTTCTACTTTTTTTGTTAATCTGTGAGTCCCTGCCAATGCAATTTTAAATTTTTATATGGTAGTTTCTTTTAACTTAGAGACATGTTTTCATAATTAAGACTCGAAATGATGTCTTGTCTCCTTAGTGTTTGTCTATAAACAATACCGTGTAATAAAGCTACGGGGACTGCTTATAGATATGGGGATTCTATGACCTTAATATTTTATCACTTAGGCAACACAACCTAGAATTATTAATAAATTTCAGCATAGTAATTAATTGATCTATCACCTAGAAATCATGTATTAGGGTTATTAATTAAAGGGAAAATTTTTCGGATTAGCCTCTATTGGACTTTTATTATCACTTAAAGCCTAATTTTTAATTAATTATAATTCATAGCCCCCTCTTGCCTATTAATTATTTTTAATTACAATTCATAGTCTTTCTCATGTATTTTCTCTCTTTTTCTATTTTCTATTTTCTATTATTCTTGTTTTTTTTTTACATTTTCAGTTTTTCTTCCCTTTTTTTGTTGCTTTCTCTTTATTTTTTCTTTTTTCACTTTTTTTTTTATTATTATTTTTTATCTTTTTCTTTTTCTTTTTCTTTTTTTTCCTTTTCATTTTTCTCCTTTTTTTTCTTCTTTTTTTTTTTTTTTTTTTTTTTCCTTTTTTTTTTTTCTTGTTTTTTTTATTTTTTTCCTTTTTTTTGTATTTTTTCTTATTTTCTATTACTCTCCTTCTTTTTTTGTAATTTTTCCTCCTTCTTTTTCTCCCATTTTTCCTCTTTTTTCCCTCATTTTTCTCCTTCTTTTTTCCTTCTTTTTTCTTTTCAATTTTTCTCCTTTTCATTTGTGCGAACTAACAAACACAAATACAAGTGCGAACTATAAAATACAAATACAAATACAAACTATAACATACAAATACAAGTGCGAACTATAAAATACAAATATAAATGTGAACTATAACATATAAATACAAGTGTGAACTATAAAATACAAATACCAATAGGATCTATAACATATAAATACATGTGTGAAATATCATTTGTATTTTTTAATTATTCAAAAGGAACAATTAATTTTCTTTCCACAAATACTTGTTTGCATTTATTGATACGAGTTGTATTTATTGATACAAATAAATACAACTCAAATTTTTATACAAATACAATATCTACAAATACATATTATATTTGTATTTGTAAAATCATTTATTTCATTTGTTTGTCATTGTATTTGTATCAAGTGATATTTATTTATTTACAAATATGAATGATAATTTTGATATACAAATACAAAATGGTACATTTGTAACAAATGATACATTACATAATTATATATTTTAGAATCAATAAAATACAATTAATGCACTTACTTATTAGTATACAAATATAAATGATAAATTGTACATAGTCATGACTAAATACAATATGCAATCAACTTACAAATACAAATATAAAATAATTTCTTAAAAAATAAAAAGGTAATGAAAAAAATAGAATACAAATGCAAGCATAATCCAAATATAACCTAAATATACAAACACAATAAAACCATAATATAAATATAATCCAATATAATATGCAATCAATTATAAAATACAAACACAAAATAGTTCTTTAAAATTCAAGTGTGAATTATATAAAATATAAATGATGGCGCAAACTAACAAAAACAAATACAAGTGCGAACTATTAAATACAAATACAAATGCGAACTATAAAATATAAATACAAGTGCTAACTTTAAAATACAAATATAAATACAATTATATCAATAAATACAAAAATATAAATGGTGGTGTGACTACAAATACGATAAACAATTATGATATTTACGTTATCATCCATGACTTGTGCTCAACTAGTCATACTATTCAAAAATATAAAATAGAACCAAAAAAATAATAAAGAAAATAAGTACAAAAAAGAAAATTAAAAAAAATCAAAGAAGAAAAGAAAAGAAGAAAGAGAAATAGAAGTAAGAGATTAAATAGAGAAAAAAAGAAAAAAAAACAAAAAGAAAGAAACGAAAAAAAATAAAAGTAGGAAAAAATAGATAAAAGAAGAAGAAAACAAGGGAAAAACACTAGAAATTAAAAAATATAAAAAAAGATAATGGCAGTGTTAGGCAAGAAAATATTCAGTTCAACGAGATAAGCGTGATTGAGATTTTTTTGTTTTTAAAAATATTGAATTTCATTTTTGGCGCGACTTAATAGGGAATGTATTCAGATTTTCTATAAATACATACTATCTGTAAAACCGAATACAACGGGTATAAATCGAATACATCGGCTATAGATGGTAATTATGTAAAATGTGACTATGGAAAGTGGATTTTATAGCAAAATGATGTTCTTTTTTAAGAATCCCCTTAATTAAATTCAGCATATTTACTAGTTTTTAGTATTTTAATTAAATTTCTCGTGTATTTAATTAATTTCTGGCGTAACTTTTTAATTCATAGCATATTTAATTAGTTTTTAGCGTGTTTAATAAATTTTCAGCATTTTAAAATCTATTTTAAGCATCTTTAGCACATTTTCAGCACATTTAAATCTATTTTTCATCATTTTAAACATATTTTCTAGCATTCTAAATTAATTTCCAGCACTTAAGTTTATTTTTCTGCACTCTTAAATAAATTTCCATCACTTAAGTATATTTTCCTGCACTCATAAATTAATTTTCCAACACATATAAATAATCTCCAACACATACCAATTATTTCCAACATATATAAATTAAGTTTCAATAAATGAATTTATTTTTTGTCCTACACTTTAAATTTATTGTTCGAAACCTTAATTGTGTTTCCAACATGTTCTATCTAATTTCAATCTATTAAAATTAATTTTTCATCATGTTAACCTAATCTCCAACATGTTTACTTGATTTCAATTTTTCATCATGTTTATCTAATCTCCAACATGTTTACTTGATTTCCCACGTCTACTTATTTTTGAATATTTAATGAATTTGCAACACTTTGTTTTTGAGGTAATTGTCAATTATTTTTAATCAATAAACTATTATTTGTCACCTAGGTTTGATGCCTATGGGTTTTAATTAGATGATATGAATAATCTCTCTATATATATATCTATAATCTATAATATACTAAAATTATGAAAACCCTTAGAAAGTGATTTGAACTTTATGTCCTTCATTGAAAGACTCTTTTTAGATAAAATTATCTTTTTAATTTTTTCTTTAATTATTTTTATTATATTAACTAAACTCCTAAAATATATGGGACTCCTAACATATATTGAAGGAGAAACAATTAATATTTTTTCTTGTGCTGATCAATTAGAAAAATACTTCTAAAATAGGCTAGACAAATACTCCTAAAATAGGACTCTTTAAGGAAATACTTCTATAAATACTGAGATGCACGTTAAACTACCGAAGAAATCAATTTACTTATTGGAAAATTATGATTGATGCCCATCTAACTTAATTCGAGTGCATGTCTAGATTAGTAGATGCTTAATTTTCTAACCCTCAACTTCTTCACTATTTTTGTCAACATAATAGAATTCAATGTGTGCATATATATATCTTCTTTGTTTTCATTCAATTCATTCTTTAGGATCAATATTTCCGCTCAAACAAGAATTATTTTCATCAAAATTGACGCTTTGTGATCACTATTTTATTATTTTATTGTAGTTTACTGGTTATAGATGAATTTACAGGTGGTAGATGAATGTCAGTCAGCTTTAAGGATTTTTTAGGTAAATGTTAGGTTTAATTGTATTTTTTTATATCTCTATTTTGATAATTTTTTTTGTGTAAATGTTAAGTTCAGTTCTATTATTTTGATATCTCTATTATCATATTATTTTGTTATAGTTTACAAATGATAGATGGGTGTCAGATGACTTTGAGAAAACTTTTGTGTAATTATATTATCTTGATGTCTCTATCATCGTATTATTTTGTTGCAGTTTACAGGTGGTAGATGAATGTAGATTGACTTTGACAATTTTTTTTGGTAAAGGTTAGGTTTAATTAAATAAATTCTTCAAAAGATGTTGAATTTAGTTATTATATATATCTTTGTTATTTAGAGAAATGTCCTATTTAGTGTAACGTTTGAACTCAATAAAGTAAGGTACACACGCAAGGTGCATAGACCTAAACTAGTAATTCTAAAGCATGTTAATCACTTAATCAACTCTTAATTAATCATGTGGATTTCATGAAACCATTATGTGCTACTTTTCAATATCTTTTTTGTTTTGTTTGACGTTAATTCTGAGTCTAATTAGGTAGCCAATGTTTTCTTTATGTCTAAACCCTTATCAAAAATTCATTGTGTAATGCCTCTTGGACATTAAGCTGGGATGGATATGTATCTTAGAAAATATTAGTTTTATCTTTTTCTTTAGTATGCTCCGACGACTAATAACTTAATAACCAAACTAGGTGAGAAAATAGTCAGAAATAATGAAAGTTGACCCAAGCCAAATACGACATTATTACCCATTAATAAGTCGGACGCGGATCTAAATAGGATAAAATTAGTTCCTTGTCCAACTCTTTCGAATTAATTTTTTCATTTTTTTGAATGTTTTAATTATGTTGAGATTGTTTAAATTTATTATTTAAGTAATTCTTAGCTATATAAATTATGTCACTTTAGTCTCCTTGTTTAACTGATTCATATTGGTTTCTTCTTGTTTATGCATCTTATTATCACCTAGATAATTAATAATTACAAAATAAATAAGTTTCACGTTTCGCTTATTTATTATTTTCATATTTAATCACTTAGTTAATATTAAGTTATTAAAAGTAATTGACTTCTGCTTATCACATAGAATTCCACACGTAACCTATGAATTCGGTCGAAATCCATATTTGTAGATCTCAAAAGATTCTTAACACCTTTCTTTTAAAAATATGTGAACCGTTACCTGATATTTGATGATGTAGACTAATATGGTAGCATAACGCACCTTTATTTATTAGGTGGTGACTCTTCTCTTTTAACCATTCTAAAGACTTGTCACATTGAATCCTGCTTTTCGAAAGGAAAATGTAGCACGGTAGCATGGCGACTCTGTTGGGCATACTTTGGTTCTAACCATTACAAATTTATATGTTATGTGAGTTATTCGTTTTATTTGTATACATTTTTATTTTTGTATGTTTGTTATTTTCTTGATTGCCTAATTACGTTTCCCTTTATTTGATGGTATTTTGGTCTATCATTACTGTAACACCCCATATTTTGGGCTAGAATGAAAATTGTCATTTCTATGTGTAGAAGATCCAAAAGCCATAAATCCTTTGTAAATTTTCCATGTTAATCAATTATGTAGTGTGGAAAATTGAATGAGCTTTCCGTTGATATAAGATTTACCCAAATCTGATACCCGGGCAAGATATTATGGTTAATTTAAGTCCTAGTCATAAAACACTATCATTTTGGTGCTTGGCACATCGCGGAGGTCGTCTATTTAACAATTGTCAAATTCTAGAAGCCTAGTGCAATTATGGCGCATCGCGCTTAAGTTCCAGGTCCCAACTAGTAGGACAACACGATGGCTCCGTATCGCGGTGACCCCAAGAATCCTATTCATCAATTTCCAGTGAGCTACCACGATAGTGGCGCGTCACGGTGTCCCATAAAATTGGGCTCTCAGTTATATTTTATTCCATCTCATTAAGGGTATATTGGGTAATTTCCACCCCTTGTCAACTTAAACAGGGGATTTTTCTCCCAAGTGACAATATTATTCATATTTTCTTCAAAAATTCATAAGAACACTCTCTAGGGTTTGAAACTAAAAACCCAAATAACTTAAGATTCAATGGTGAGTTTTTGAAACTGATTGAAGATTTAGAATCCCCAAACCACAAGCTTCAAGAATCATCCATCAAATTTCTAAATTGAGGTACGTGGGGTTTATCCTAAAACTACATGGGCTTGTTGAAAATACCCAATTATGATTTTAAAAATCATCAAGCATGAAATTGTTAAAGGAGTTTTGAGATCCATAATTTTATTATGCTTTATACATGTTTAATGATATTGTTGTTTTGGCCTTTAGGCCTTATCCCCTTAAATTGATTTACACATATAAGTATATGTATGAAACGTGAAATTGAAGTTTGAGAGCACAAATAATGAAAATCCCTCTCTTGTGATAACCTTATGCTTATGATCTTATGGTGATTAATTGAAATGCATGATTCACGGCTTGAAAATAGTTTACTCAAATACCATAGTATTTTAAGCATGATTTAGAGATTTAAGAGAGGGAGTTTCTTGATGTAAATATATTTTATTAAAAGATAAAGATTTGCATGAGATCAAGAGCTTTGACATGGCCACCTTGCATCCTTGAAAGTTTGACAAAGAGAGTTGCATATATGTATTTATATAAGTTTGAAAGAAAGAGTTCTTTGAAAAAATGTATTGGTATGGTGGTGTCAAATTTATGTTTTGGAAATAGAGAGTGTAATATGCCAATAATGGCATAGAAATATGACTTGCAAGTCAATGGTATGATAATACCATAAGTATGTATGCCATAATAGAGTGTGTTTTTTAGAGTTTGATTTCAGAGAATGGATTTTTTAAAGAGTTAAAACTCAGATTAAAGAGGGTTAGGTGGTTACCCGAAGAAGGTTTGAGTTCAAGTAACTCTTAGCCTAAAATCTTGATTTACCGATATGGGTATATTATTTTTACACTGGTGACGGCTGTGTGGCATAGCAGAGTCAGAAACTCTAACTCTTGCGACACACTTGTGTTGGAGGCTTCCCCACTGAGTCAATGGAAGATTACATATAGTCCATGAAATTTTAGAGTTGTAGGGGATACCACCTAGCACAGAAGTAAAGCAAAGAGTTTCACAGAGTTCAATGATTTTATGGGATCTTTTGAAAATGCCCAAGAGATTTCTTACTATATGATTGTTTATGAACTGTTTTAAATTATTCTCATCTATGTTGAATATAAATTATTTTTTTGGATTTACTCTGCATACCAATACATTTGTATTGACCCACTACCCTCCCAGGTTCTAAGGCGCAATCTAGGGGTCCTGACAAGCAGTAGATTTCTTCCAGCAGAAGTGCAGAGTCTAGTTGGTGAGCCTTCTATATTTTAGAAGACCTATTAGTTTTCAGTCAGTTAACCTTTATTATGGTTTTGGTCTACGGGAGAATTTGTTCCAGTTTTCAGACAGTTGTTATTTTCATATGTAATAGAGATTTTCCAGACTGGATCAGGTATTGTTTAGATATTATTGGGGTTTTTCCATCATTGTTAAACTAAATTCAGAGTATGACCATGTTTCTATATTCGATTATAATTCTGAATTTTCTCTTATTATATGAATGTTGTGCATGATTACCAGATAATGTAGGATGTTCGGGCCTTCATGGTTGGAGATGTCCATCATATCCATGCCCTTGTTTGGATCATGAAAAACTTGGTATTAGAGCAAGGTTCATGGTTCTAGGGTGTCTGCGAAATCAAATTAGGTAGAGTCTTGTTTATGGGTGTGTAGCGTGCCACACTTATATACAGGAGGCTACTAGGTATTTAGAAATGTTTCCCTTTCTTCATGCTCTAGTTTGTTCTATAGAGTCAGAATGTTCCTCTTTCATACTCTAATTCATGTATAGTGTCGCCCATACAGAATTAAAGTCATCCAAATTCTTTTTTTACTTTGATGTGCTCAGATATGTCTCATGGTTGAAGTGATTCAGGTGCAGAAGTCTAGAATCTGAAGGGTATAGTCCTTTCTGATTGATCCATATAAGATTTTGAACTTAGGCAAGGACTTTTAAGGAGTCCATTAGTGCCTTAGAGTGTATTAATTCTAGTGTGAATTTTGATTCTGTTGAAATCGTGTTTTTGAGCCTGCGGTATTAAGTGTATTCAGTCCCTTTCAAATTTTTTATATTGCAGATGTCGTGCTTATGAGGGAATGAGGGTAGCAGAATGTTGGAACTGTATTTCCACCCGAGTAGTAGTATATGTTAAAGTGTCTGTGTCATGACCTATTGGTAGTAAGATTAGACCAAGAAGTTGGTGATACAAAGTTACAAGGTTAGAAATTAGAGTAAGGATGACTTTTGTGTAGATAAATATGTTTAGTTGAATAACTGATGTTTGAGGATGATGTACCCCTTTATAGTGATAGACTAATATGGTAGCTAGTAGCATGTGTGGATTTTATGGTAGTTTATGAGGGGCGTGTTTGACACAAATTTTTATTCATACAGAGTAAGATATGTATTCTTAAATCATTAATTATTATGTGTCAAGTTTCTATCTCTTGTAACCTTGTTATCATTGTGTTGTTGAAACTCAAAGTCTAGTAAATTTATGTGGGGCTCTTTCGATTCACTAGCATAGTTGCCTTGTCATTCATCTTATTTTCTTGTTCAAAGCACAAAAATCAAAGTCTAGTAGAGCCATGTGGGGTCTATTTTGACTCACTAGCAACTTGTTATCCATCTTATTCATTCTTGTATTGATTGGCATCACGCCAGCACTCAAATTCAGAATTGTCTTTTTCCAGTGTCGTAGCGCAATTTTCCTTGCGTCATGCGAAAGTGCTAGGTCACGAAGGAAGGGGCAATGCGATGGCTCCGCGTCGTGCCATCCCTCAGTTTCCCAATTTTTAAATTCCAGTGACATGACGCGATAGCGCCGTGTCGCACCAGGGGTTCAATTCAGGAAATTTTTACTGAAATTACAAGACGCGTCCAGGGCTAAAAGGGTCAATGTTCCACCCTTATTTAAGCCCCTTAACACGTGATTCAGCCACTTTTCACCAAAAATATAATCTCTTCTCTCAAGTTTCTTTCAAGAATAAGTTAGGTTTTTCATAGAAGATCCAATTACAAGAAGGTTTCACCATCAATCTTCAAAAAATCACGAACTAAGGTATGCATAGTGTTCATTCATGAACTCCTTTAGTCCATGAAGCCCAAGAATCCCTTTTCTAAATTAAAGTTATGGATTTTCTTATGAATTTCATGATTAGGCTACTTTTGTTCATGTTCATAATGAGTAATTGAATTGTATTCCAAGAATGAGTGTTAAATTTCATATGGGTTGATTTGTATCGGTATAGATTCATGAAACCCTAGGACTAAACCTTTGAATGATTAAATTAGAATTAAATCACGACAGTTAATTTTTGTATGATGTTGTTTACACATTCTATGCCTACTATGTGTTTTGTTGAATGCCTAGATAGTGGGAAATTGTCTAATTAGCATGATATCATGAAATCCCCATATACGTATAAGCTTATGCCTATCACATGTTTGATGAAATACTTCAGTAAATGTATTATGATGATGATTATATATTCAAGTAAGTCATACTTTGTCAGTTTCCTTCCATTGAGTCTTGCGGGTACTTATACCCAAAAAATTAACTGTGTACCTAGAGCCATGTCATGTTTTCATGATACTCTCAGTCAAGCCATAATCCTTAGAGTTCAGATAGTCTTATGACTCAGGAAATCTCCATGATCTCATAAACTCAGTCAGTTGTCAGATATCAGCAATATTTCGTCAGTAAATGGAATTTAGTAACTCATTTCATGTTCAGTTCAGTAAATCATGTTCAGTGTCCATTCAGATGGGAGTAGAAATTAGCACCGAGTGAACCTAAGGATGGGGATACACAATATCAGATGAGGGTGTGATCCTTAGCAGTCATCCTTGCATTTCAGAACTATGTAGCCAGCATAGGTTAAGACATCAACATTTTTTATGAGGGTTGATGAGATGGATAAGCACTGTCAGATAAGGGTACCACCATTCTCGTATAGGGGAAACTATCAGATGTGGGTCTCCCACAGCTTGTCCTTACCAGTGGCAAGGTATTGACACCCTTCCAATTAGGGTTATAGATTGAACCCCATCTCAGCCATAATGGTGTATCAGGGGCATGTCGGTTAAATACTACCTTCCACAGTTTTAGTACCAGTCTCAGTAAAAGAACTTAGATAGTTCTTAAGATTCAATACTGTCAGATACAGTCGACTCAGATACAGTAAGGAACTTAGATAGTTCCATCAGATTCAGGACTGTCAGATACAGTCACCCATGTTATCAGTTACATTCAGATATATCTATTTATGCTATCAAATATATCAGTTTTTAGTATGCCATGTCATCAGTATTCAGATTTAGTAATCACGATATCACAGTGTTAGTTACAGTTACATATTTATATATGCATTCTTGCATTCATGTTAGATAGTCAGCTAGCATTATTCATGCATGTTAACCCTTGCATTAGCCTACCTCACATGTATACTCAGTACATTCCATTATACTGACGCATTTGTGCTATGGTGCTTTCTTTTAATGTTACACCATAGGTTCAGAGACACGAGTTCCAGATCAGCAGTAGATTCCAATCTCAGCAGTCAGAATAGAAGTGAGTCCTCATCCTTCAAGGACATGATTATTTCTCCACTAGTTCATTGATTAGTTATTAGTTGGAGTTAGTTGGGGACATATTCCATCAACTCCTTATTCAGATTATTTAGATAGTAGAGGCTTTCAAACTAGATGTAGACTATTATGTTTTAGACTTCAGTGTTTATAGATTTATTTTAGGTATTCTATTACCCCACAGATGTTATCTCATCCATGTTATGTTCAGTATTGAACCTTATGGCCTTTCAGTTCATGTTTCTGCATTATTCAGTATTTTATTCAGTGTATATGTATAGATATCAGTCATGGGTTAGTTTGTGGTCCTTCAGGGTCATGAGCACCATGTAGCATTCCGGTTCAGCAAATTAGGGCATTACAGCCACAAATATGGAAGTCCTGAAAATTTTTTTAAGGACTATCCAATGCATAAAATAGATTACTAGGAATATCTCAAGGTTGGAGGTGACAAGGGGTAAAACCAGGACCAGGTCCCTGAAAATTCTAGAAAAAAGGTTGTAGCTGATTATGCAGCAAACCAAGCTCTGGCAGTATAGGGAGATTCTTTCGATAAATCTAATGAAGATGAGAAGTCTGGAGGTGTGTCTATGCTAGCAGTGGAAGATAATTCAGTTATCTATGATTCCTTATTTGCATTTATGAAAAACACAGAAGATGAAGAAGAAAAAGAGGTAACACTTTCTGACATTAAAGAAAACATAGATAACTACTCTGCTAGGAAGATTAAAAAGCTTGGAAGTATGCTGATAGATTTTTTGTATGAACTAACTGCTGAGAAAAATGCTTTAGAGGAGAAATTAGAGAATCAAGAACTTGAATTAATTGATTGAAATCTCTAAATATCTGAAACTAAAGAAATGGTCACTAAATTAAAATCTGAGAATTTGAGTTGCATAAGTCAACTAAAGAATGTAAACACTTTAGATGGTAAAGGGAGGAAACAAGCTTCAAGGCTTCAGATTAAACTTAAAGAGAAGCTGAAGGACTCTCAAAAGCATCTTATGTCTGCACTTCATAAGAATAAAGAGTTAGAAAGGGACCTGGTTCGTCTAAGAGAAGAGCTTAATAAATCTCTTAATTGGACTATATCTTCACAAATCCTTTCTAACTTAACTAGTCAAGGTGCTAATAATGGAAAGGGTCTTGGTTATCAAGGAAAAGCCTAAGTTCATTGGTATCAAGGGAAGGTTGCTCATGATTCTAAGAAAAAGGTCCACAAACCTTTATGCACTCATTGTGGAATAGATGGGCACATAAAGAAAAATTATCAGAGTTGGATTGGAGCTAAAATGAATGGTTCTAGATTTTTTCAGCAAACGAATTCATGTCCTAAGGATTTCAATCCTCTGGAAAGTATGAAAAGGAATTATCGACCTAGATGGGCCAAAAGGGATTTGATCACACCATTATCCTCTTTTGGGGAACTCAAACTCAAGTGGGTTCCCAGATCCAACAACTTATCATGGTACCAGGTTTGAAAAAGGGGATATCAGTTAGAAATAGTTCATTGATAGGATGGGTTCAAAGATTAATACTAGAAGGTCTGACTTTGTTCTCTCTCTCAATACACTTTAAGGTGAAAGTGTCTCATTTTGAAAAAGTTGATTTCAAAAGACCTAGTCCCTGGCAAAACAAAGATGGAATTTTCAAGATAAGAAGTGTATAATGCTTCTGATTAATCAGGAAAGCTATTGATCCCTGGTGGTAGTGAAGTCTTAGAAATTGAAGAATTTATACTCAAAGGATTGATAATGCTGAAGATGATGGGTGAAATGCAGAAGGGTGCAAAAGAGAATAATGTAAATTTAGAATGTCAGTTACTGATCCAAGCTCAAGTAGAAGACCAACATGAAATATTCATGTAAGAATTCTCAGGGACTTGGTCCCGAAGGAATTCATCTCAAAAGAAGGATCTTGAGGCAGTTTAAATGAAGCAAAAATTGGCACCTAGTTCTCAAACTGTTGGATTATCTCTTAATAGTTCTAAAAAAGGAGTATGCTGGGGATAAAAGGTTAAAGCAAGGTTTGATCAAATTGACTTGACCTAACATGTGAATCAATGTCTCTCCTCAAATCTGGCTATGATAAAGAGAAAGGTATCCTTGGAATAATAGGTGAATGTTTGCCTAACTCAATACAATACCTTTGCAGGTATACACCCATGGGAACAACTTTGGAGGAAAATAGTTGAAACTAACACAAGTTAAGAATTCACTCAAGAAAGAGAGGGATCTAGTCCCACCTCTCAAGTTAGTACCAAAATAATGTGCCTTAAAATTCATGAAATTTTTTTTTACAAAGGCCTCATGCCTTCTCCTATATAAACAAAGGTTGTTAGTTTAAATCAAATGTGAAAGTTTCAACTTTATAATCAGACACATCAATTTAAAAAGGTATCTCTTAAATGTTAAATGGTCACCTCCTTAATTATAAAATCAAATCCTTATATTTCATTCTCTTCTTAATTAACTCAGAGCAACCTTCTAAATCATTTCCTTCCTTAATCTAAACTGGTTCGTTTCTTTTCCTTTTAATTTTTTTAAAAGTCTGAAATTCTAACTTCTTCAATCCCTATGAAAGAATTATCTTTTGATCATCCTCAAGAATCATAAATTTCTTCACCCATCATACCTTCTCAAGAAATTTTTAAAACCCTAAGTGAAACCGTTCAAGTCAAAACTCCAGGCTCCAGTAAAAATCATACTTATTTAGCCTTGGAAGTTGACTTAAATAAAGGCCTTGCTTCTCCAATTGAACAAGAAATTCCTCAATTTGAAGGACCTCCTTCTTTAGAAAAACCAAAGTCCTCTGAAGTTTCATAAATCCATGTTCTTGCTAAAAAATTAGAAAATACTGAAATGTTAGAAAGTTTACCATTATCTAGTTCCCTTACTTCTTTTAAATCAAACCCTATATTTGCCCAACTTCTTAACGAAGAAATTCCTGTAAAGAAATCTGATCCATCCAGTAGAGTTAACTGGGTAGATAAAAATTTGCTTCTACTTGCACATGATCCCATTGAAAGATTTGGTAGTGCAGAAAAGTAAATTAAAGGAGAAAATGATAAAGTGAAGAAAATTGGAGAAGTTGTATTACCTCCTAATTAAGAAGGTGAGGATGATGATGAACCACTTTTGAGGTGGCCCATAAGGAAACAAAGGGGCGGTAAAGGAAAGGAGAAAATGATTGACTCTAGTGTATAGGTTAAAGATCTTATTCTTCTAGGGGGACTGATGAGTGGTTATTTTACCACTCATTGTACTCAACAATCGTGCACATTACCTTGTTTAGAATGAATAAATGAGACGTAATTGTGATTAAATGCACTAATGTCTATATTTTGCAAGCACATAATTGATAAGATAGAAAGAAGTGGATTGGAGCTGAAAATGATCAAGAGGAAGCAAGAAAATTCAGCTGAAGACTTGCAGCAGGTCATAGCCTCAGGTACTATAGTCGTAGTCTGAAGACCACAATCACAGTAGTCAAGCAAGTCAACAAGGCATAATCATATGAGTCTAGCACAGCCGCGATACTGTGACTGAGGTCAAGTCTGTGTGGTCGTAGCATGGCAATAAAACACAGCCCAAGGGCAGACCATAAATACACGCAACTGATCCCAAATTTGACAAAAAGAAAACTCAAACCCTATTATTCATGATATTCCATCTTCCATAACTTCGAACATTTTTCAACAGTTTGTAGCCTCTATTCTTGGAGAAGAAAATATTGTATAAATTTTGGGGTGAAGAATATTTTGGAGCCACTTCCAAGTGAAGAATTAGTGAGCTCCCATTGAAGATTTTGTGGATCTAATAGTTTGAGGTAACATTCACTTATATTTTCTCAAATCAAATCAATCGAGATTTTGGGTAAAATCTTACTTATTTATCTTATGAGTAGCTAATTTTTCCTCTTGGTATTATGCTAGAATTAGGTGTAAATAGGCGTGAGATATGATTTGTTTGCACAATTATTAGTTAGTGATGTTGGATTCTACTATTGCTTTAGTAACTTGGTTGGTATTTATGGGTGAAAGCCTCAAATACCCAAATGGGTTTGATAGATGAAAATCCCAAGCTCTTAGAAAGCTCAAACCATCCTTGAAAAAGGGGTTTGGGTGAACTTTAGGAACCCATATCATCCTTGAAAGAGGGATGTGGGAACCAAGACAATAATAGATAATTTATGAGCATGGTTGACTAATTTTCACTATCTTAGACATAAGGGTGATTGTGAAGTTGGCTATACTTAAGGCACCATCCTAAAAATAGGGGTGTCTAATTGAGGTATTAGGTTGTTTTTATTGAAGCACTCATTAGGTACTCAAAAGGGTCAAAAAGTGACACCCTTGGGGTTTTGTTGACAAACTAGCCTCAAGGATTTCTAACCTAGCCTACCTTATCAGAAACACTTAGAATTTGCAACAAATTATCACACATTCATGCATATGTTACCCCTAGGAAAGCGTAATCCCAAGATTCATGCCTAATTGCCTAGACTCTAATTATTCATAGCCCTGAATTTATACTAGAAAATCTCAAAAAGAAATATTAAGTATGATATTTTTCAAACCCCCCATTTTTATTTTTTTGTACTATTGGTTTGAATTTGGCTAGTATTTATAGTTCCAAACTAATTTTGTCACCACTTACATTATTTCTTGTGGATTTGACTCCGACTCCAAAGTTTGGTAAATATATTAACGACGACCGCCTTTCACTTAAATTGATGTGTAAGTTGAGTGTTATCAAAAATATGGTGTCATTGTTGGGGAAAAATTTAGCGTATTGAGTTAGTTTGGAATTCTAGCTTACTTTCTTAGATTCAAACTTGTATATATTTGTTAGTGATTTTGTTTTGTTTCTTGTGTTGGGTAGATTTTTTTTTTTTACTTTTCTCTATGGCATCTTCCGACAAATATGATTTTGGTAGTTAGACGTCCTATCTTGACAATCTATGTCCATATTATAATGGACCGTACTTTGGAAGAGATTGCACATATTCTCCTCAGAGAGAGATAAGAACACCATCTCACTCCTATTGGGTGTATATTTGTTCTTTGTATAGTTGTCAAGATGGATATTGGAGTGATTGCCCAAATGCCCCCTCCCCATATTATGCTAACCGAGTTGTTTCTTTTATGAGTTTGATCGGTCTTATGATGAGGCAAAGGAAGAGTAACATACTAGACCCAATAGTTTGGAGGCAATGCTTCAAACTATTTTGGATCGGGTAACTACAACAGGGGAGAATGTACAAGACATACATTAATCCAACAAGGCATTTAGAAGGGAAATTTTCAAGATAGAGAAAATGGGCACGAAATCAAAACTAGCAAACATCACTTTGCCCATTTCCAAAGAGGAGGCTAATCAAGAAGAGAAACCAAGCTATGATGATGAGCTTAGTAGTGAAGAATCTTCGGTGATTTCCCAATCAACCAAATCAAATGGTGTGGAAAATGTCCAAATAAAGGAAATAATACTAGGGTCAAAAAAAATGAAAGCCAACCTTTTATGATGACTCTAGTTCATTTCGGGGTGAAGGTGCTATAGAGGAAGCAACTCCGAAATTAGGGGTTAATCATCATTCAAACCACTTCTCGACATTATGCTTAGAGGATGTGGTATGAATCCATCTACCTAGGCAAATAGTTATTTGTTGGGAGAAGGAGAAATATTCCTATATTTTGGGATTTGACATTCCAAAGGAGTACATGGAAGCCCCACCATCACTGGATAAGGACTTTAACTTCCAATGTGAAATTAGGGGCCCATTTCCATTTTTTTCACACGTAACTTTTCCAAAATTTGCTCAAATTCTCTCTAAATTTTGCCTTAGTGTTGAGTATCCAAGTGTCATTTTAATTTTTTTGCATCTCTAAACTGGTATGTTGTCTCAACCCCCTTGATTTTGATATAAATTGCATGCTTAGAACTTGTAGTTTTAAAAAAGACCTGAAATAGCATTTTCAATACTAAAATGCATGCTCATTTGTGAATATTGTGGTTGTTAGTTGTTGTAGTTGATGTACACACCAATGGGGAATTCTTGAGTACCCACATCTAGGCCTTAAACTGTTGAAATTGATGTGTACACAATGTGTTCGATTTATTGCCTCTACGAGTTCCTTGCAAAAATTCTTTAAGTTTAGGGGTATAAGCATGAGACCTAGGCTGAAGTTCTTTAGTCATAATATTTATGTTCCTAGTAGGACACTAATTTGGGTATAAAATTGTATGTTTTCACTGATGTGCAGATCTATCTACTATGGTCTCAGGTACCGCGATCGCGGTCACTGCTCCGCAATCGCCATACCTGAGGATGGTTGTCTACAGAAATCAAAATTTTTGTACATCCATTTCTCACCCCCAAAACCTTCTATATCACTACCACATGAGTTTTCTGATTAATCTAACATGTTTTTGGTGTGATAGCACTAATGATGGTATGACTTGTATTGCTTACATGTATTAAGCCATAGGAATGGGAGATTTTGACAAAACTAGATTTATGGCCGCTTAATGCCAAAACCTCTACTATGCTGATTTACCTAGGACAAAGTTTCTCCTTGAGAGGGGTATCATCTTGGACAAAGTGGAGGAGAAACTCCTAGGTTTCTATATTAGACTCACTGCTACCAGGTGGAGGTGTTTTTCTCTACAACCTTTCTATTCTAATGAGCAATAGGTACGTGACTTCTACACAAACCTCAGCGTAGTTTCTCGCACAAACCCAGTGATGAAAATATGGGGTAAGCAAGTGAACTTTAAAGCAGAGCAGATCAATGAGGTGTATGGGAACCCAGAAGCTGATATGGAGCAGTTCCATGCAAAAACATGCGAGTCAGGACATGGATGATGAACATTTTATGTCCTAACAAAAAGGGTCCTTAGGACACCACCAAGAAAGACATTTTGATGAATGATTTCAGAGTTGATGCCAGGCTTTGGATGAATATCATCTATAGAAAAGTATCGCCATGCACTCACATGACCATTATCATAGACTTACGAGCTTGAATGGTGGCTTGTATCTAATATGGAGGTACACATCTTCTCTCCCTATCCCTTATTACTGAGCTATGTAAGAGAGCATAAGTGGAGTAGTATGTTGTAGATACATGGGTGCTCTCAGGACCCCACATCTTCCAACTCAAATTTCAGGGTGGGGGTGCCTAGGTCAAGGCAAGAAAAGGAAAGTGGACTCAGGCAAGACAACCCATAAAGGTATAGATTCTTGTATACCTTCATTATTCAACCACTTTAATGACATCTCAATTAAGATACGAAAGTTTAGGGAGCTAGTGTCCAGATTACCTCAGCGACCAGGAGAGTCCTCCACTATCTGCCACTCATATGTGACTCGATCAAATTATGACATATACTGTGATGATCAGAAGAAGTAGAAATCCATTATTGACAAGTTGGAGAGAGCCTGCTAAGTCTTATCCAGATCATACAGAGACCTTAGGGACTCCCATGAGAAGATAAAAAAGAGGGAGAATAAGAGGGATAAATTCTTCAGCATGATGTGGAATGGGGTAAAGGGCATGTGGAAGGTCCTAAAACCCCATGGTAGATTTTATTCTCCCCCAGTGGAGATTGTTAATGATTCCCCTGCAAATTAGTTAGCTGATGGTGATGGTGGTGATGGTACAGAGTTAGCGGAAGAGAGCAATGATGATAGGCGAAATTACGCGCCTATATCAATATATTTTGCCCATATTTTAGCCTAGTTTCGAGAACTAATTATCTATTTCGTACACTTTTAGTCCTTTTTCCTGTAAATGAGCTAACAAATGTGATTAGGAAAGTTTCAGGTATAAATGATGCAAAATACAGCAATTTATGGCTTACTTGACGCAAAAGAAAGCTCACAAACGAGATGGAAAGGAGCTGGACGCATAAAGGACTAAATCTGCTGCATGGAAAATCTGTCCCGGGCTAAAACAGCATTTCTGAAGACTTTGGGACTTACAGACACAAAGCTGGATTTTTGCCATAATACATTAACCTAGTGCAATTAGGTTATGTGTTTCATCATTCTATTTGGATTATAATTTTGTAACCTTACCCTAGTACAATTGGGTCAAGGATTTCATTAGTATATTAGGATTTGGTTATTTATTTTATTAGTTTAGTAGGAGTAGGATAGGAGTATTATAAATACCCTATCATGTTAGAGATTTTCAAGAAGAAGAGGGGGGGAGACATTCTGACAATTCATTCATCTCCTTACAATTAAGACATCTTCCTACAACCCATTCTCAATTCTTCATTCTTCTACTCTTAAATTCCACAACAAGAGAATCGTTACTTGCTACGGAATCACTAAAACCACACGCCAAACACCTACTATTCACGCCATCCACCATGCAAAGCGTGATATCCTTCGCATTCATGGGTAACTAAATCTCTTAGTTGGGGTTATGGAAGCCGAATGAGTTACTATCTATAGCTATGAGTTTGTGAGTTCAAGACAAGTATATTGCTTATATCATTATTCTCTTCATCTTAAATCTACATTCTTTGCGGTTCAAACACAAGAACACGCCATTCTAACATCTAACCTGTTCGAGAGAAAGGTTATTTGTCTAGAAAAGAAGACGCATAGACCAACGCCAGTCTAACATCTGACTTGTTCGAGAGAAAAGTTATTTGTCTGGAAAAGAGATAATGTCAAGGTAGTAGGACACCCTTTCCTATTAAAAAGCTAGTGCCGTACCTGGACTAACTTCTTGGAGAATTCGTACCGTTAGTCACGCTTTAAGCTCGAGAGAGTTAAAGTGAAATAGTCCTTGTTTAGGTCGAGAGACGCTTGGATTTACCATCGACTACAATTCTCTATAAGCAATTACATGTCAAGACTCTACACACTCATAGCCAATAGAGACGTATACCTCAGAAGGTGGACATAACCCCAACGCCTCAATTCTCATTGTTTACAACACACGTGACAATCTCTCTTTATTTTGCTATTTTCAGTTCTTACATTCTTGTTTTGGTTACATACTACAATCCCCCCTTTCCTACGAGACTTGCACTAAAAGTCTAGTAATTTCTCTTGCTTGTTGGCCAAGCTATTCTCTGTGGGATCGATACCCAACCCAGGTTGGGTTCTATATTTGCTAACGACCGCTTTACACTCCCACGAGAGCTGTAGATTGAGCGTTATCAAGCAACACTTGATGTTGATCCAGAGAGACCCTTACTTTTTGCTTATGCTTTATTAATCATGCAGTGGGGACACTTCTATCTTATTAGTTGAGGGTGTTTTCCCTAGATTTAGCATTGCTTTGATTGTGGTAGATTTTTTATAATTATTTTGGATGACATTTTGGATACTGTTTTATTTGTTTTGGGATGCCATATTTGGGCACTCTGTAGTGCCCACGTTTTTATGGATTATCATGTGGTATTATTTTTATTTTTTATTTTTACTTTATTTCTATTTTAAGTATGATGATGTATGATAAGTCTTACCCTATGATAGATTGAGTGATGACATTCTTTAGGGTAAAGAGTCGTGTTTGGGTTTTGAGCCATAGATGCAAGGGAATTTTGAGTACCCATGGCATTATGTCATCAATGCAACGGAAGTATGAGTAATTGTGGCATTATAAATTGTGGGGGACCCATTATGCACTATTAGCAAAGTCTGAGTAGCCTTATGGTTGATTTCCCATATTAAGCCAAAATGTGAGGCTAAATCTTTGGTTGTAGCCATAATTTAGAAAATTGAGTGTGGTGCTAACCCCATCCGTCTAAAAATTTTCAAAAACTCAAGGGGCGTGGACGTGAGAAACTTTGTAACAAAATTGTTTCTTTTTTTGTGGCTCTACAAATTTTTGACTTGTGAATAGTGATAAATACTCTTATTTTATCTCTAACGGGAGGAACAATTGAGCCTGCTTGACAAATTTTTCAAGCCATGTGTGGTGAACTGTTTGCATTCATCTTTTGTATACTTGTGTTATCTAGAACTTTCCCCTTTAGTCTCTCAAGGCTAATTTTTATTATATTCGGTTGGAGAAATGATCTTAGGCCATACTTGTGATTTTGGAAGCTACTTTATCCTAAAAATCCTACCCAAGCATAAAAGCAATCCTAGTTACCCACTTTGAGCCTTAGGACCTTCTTTGGCAAACATATTACCAACCATGAACTATTCTTTTTATCCCTCTTTTGAATCATACCCTCCTTGAACTTGAAAATGCAACTTGAAGTTAAAAGCCTAAGTTGGGGATGGTGAAGATTGATGGAAGTAAGTGTGGGTCCATGAAGTTGTAAGTGAAATGCCTAAATACCTAGCCATTGAAAATAAATAAATAGAAAAAAAAGGATCTAATGAAATGAATTGCACAAAAGTTGCAAGAAAAAAAAAGTGGGTGAACAAAGAAAGCAAAATGTAGGCATATAAAAAGAAAGAAAAACAAAGAGGAGTGGCCCATAGTCAAAACACGGATTAAATAAGTGTGATATAGATGTTCAAGGAAGGGTATAGCTATGTTGTTCCCAAATGATATCCTACCCTAACCCGAACCTACGTTATAAGCTCAAAAACTCTTTTGAGATCTTCAACCACTTACTTTCTTTGTAGTGGCAATTGAAAATAGGGGCAAGTCTATTGTATGACACTTGTTAACAAAGAGATTTCTTTTGTGAGGGAGAGAGTTTTTACACTTAAATCCTTTGTTGCATATTTGGTAACATTGTGTGTGGAATTTTTTTCTTATAAGGAGGCATGTTAATGAGTTGAGGTGGGTGATTGTGTCACCTTTTAAGCAATGAGGAAAATAGAGTATAGCTTAGTTTTGGTCAAAAGTGAGTCACTTCCAGAATAATGGTTATTGTTGCTTAGTTGCTCTTGGAAGTCTTGTGAATCCTTAGATATTGCATTTTATGTTGAAAGGAGTAATAAAAATGCTTAGCCTATGTGTAACGAGATAATTATGGTAGTGACTAAGCTTGAATTCATTGTGATCTTTGAGGCATGAAGTTTAGGCATAGATAATTGTTGTCCCGTAGTAAGAGGTAGTATTACCTGAGGACAAGCAAAAGCTTTAAGTTGGGGGTACTGATGAGTAGTGATTTTTCCACTCATTTCCACTCAATATTCATGTGCATTGCCTTGTTTTGAATGAATAAATGACACATAATTGAGATTCAATGTACTAATATCCACATTTTGTTGGCACGTAGATGATGAGATAGAAAGATGTGGATTGGAGCTAAAAATTATCAAGAGGAAGCAAGAAAATGCAGCTGGAAACTTGGAGCAGGACATAGCCTCAGGTATCGTGGTCGCGGTTTGAGGACCAGGATCGTGGAAGTCAAGCAAGTCAACAAGGTGTGATCGCGTGAATCTAGTATGGTCACAGTACTGCGGCCGTAGCCAAGTCTGTGTGGTTGCGGCATGGCTAAAAATGCAACATAAGGGCAAAACTGTAAATACATGTAGATGATCCCAAATTTGACAAAAAAAAAACTCAAACCTTATTATTCATGATATTACATCTTACCCTATTTTGAACATTGTTCTAGGATTTGTAGCCTCCAATCTTGGAGAAGAAAATAGTGTATAAATTTTGGGGAGAAGAATATTTTGGAGCTACTTCCAAGTGAAGAATTAGTGACCTCCCATTGAAGATTTGTTGGATCTCATAGTTTGAAATAACATTCACTTAGATTTTCTTAAATCAAATCAATGGAGATTTTATGTAAAATCTTACTTATTTATCTTATGAGTAACTAATTTTTCCACTTGGGATTATGGTAGAATATGGTTTAAATACGCATGAGATATGATTTGTTTGTGCAATTATTAGTTTGTGATGTTGGATTCTAATATTGCTTGAGTAACTTGGTTGGGATTTGTAGGTGAAAGCCTCAAATACCCAAATGGGTTTGATGGATAAAAATCTCAAGCTCTTGGAAATATCAAACCATCCTTGAAAGATGGGTTTGGGTGAACTTTAGAACCCTATATCATCTTTGAAAGAGATATGTGGGAATCAAAATAATAATAGACAATTTTACTGACGAACTAGCCTCAAAGATTTCTAACCTAGCCTACCACATCACCAACACTTAGAATTTGCATCAAATTATCACATACTCATGCATATGTTACCCCTAGGAAAGCATTATCCCAAGATCCGTGCCTAATTTTCTAGACTCTAATTATTCATAGCCCCCAATTTATACTAGAAAATCTCAAATAGAAATATTAAGTGTGATATTTTTCAAATCCCCCATTTTTATATTCTGATACTATTGGTTGAATTTAGCTAGTATTTATAGTTCCAAACTTATTTTGTCACCACTAATATTATTTCTCATGGATTCGACCTCGACTCCAAAGTTGGGTTAATATATTAACAATGATTGTCTTGCACTTAAATTGATATATAAGTTGAGCGTTATCAGGGACTGTGAAGAAATTGCTAGCAGATGCTATGAAAGAGAGTAAGTTTTCTACCACTAAAACAAAAAGACTCATAAAGTTTGTTGTAGAGGAGAAGGAGAGTGTCAAAATAGTAGAGGTTGGAGAATATGAGGACATTGATTCTAATATTATTGTTGCAATTGAGAAAAGAAGAGAGGAAGTTCGGGTTGTTGATAGGACCAGGTCCTTCAGTTCAAAGTTCTCTAGCTGTGCAGGAAGGAAGAAGAAACATATAGCTATAAAGAAGAAAAAATTCTCTGAGGGACCTGGTCCCAAGATGAGAAAAGTTGTGATTAACAAATTGAGTAGTAGTCCCAAGAGAGTAAGAAAGATTAAGATAAGAGGTGTCTAGAGAAACAAGAATTACAGTCTTGAAAACACAAAAAGTGCTAGCTGGCAGAGTGTTTGATCCCAAGATTTATAAGAAACCCGGGATGGTGGAGTTGGTGGTGTATGTTAGACACCAGGGGATGGTTTTTGAAAATAAAGATGGATAATTTTATTATTCAATAGATTTCTCAGAAGAAAGGTTGTGTCTGACTGCACAGTACAAGAAAAGAAAATTAGACTGGGGGAAGAAACCTTAGGAGGAATTTTGGATGTACCTATTATAGGTGTGAGGACTATTGTGAAATAACAACCCTCAACTGAGTTTATGATTGAAGCCTCAAAAGTGAGTAAGATTTCAATAGATGCAACAAAAAGAAGTTTCAAAAAAGCGAGTTCCAGCTGGTATTTGAATTCATTAATAAGGTTCTTTTACCAAGATCAAAGAAGAGGACTATTTCCTCTAGTGTTGATCTATTTTTGATAGAATATCTAAGTAAATTTAAGTTGATGAGTTTGCCTGCTCTGATGATAGAGCACATGAAGAAGGTGATCCATCAGAAGGAAGAGAGACATGGGATACCATATGGGTACCTCTTAAACAAGGTGTTTAATCACTTTTGAATAATTAGGACAAAGGGGATTCCTGGAACAGTCAAACAAAACTTCTGTCGAACAACCTTGGTGGAAAATGAATGCACTGAGGGGAATAGGAACTGTGTCCCAAGTTTTAGAAATTTTGTCTACTCAGGAAAGTTTAAGCAAAGAATTGGAAGAGATGAGGATCATGTTAGTTGCAAAGGACACTGAGATAGCTCACCTGAAACTACAAAATTAGAAGTTATCCTCAAAGGGACCTGGTGCCACTCACGAACTTGCATAAAAAAAATACAAAACTCCAAGGCAAGATTGCAGAACTTACTGGTGAGGTTCAGGGTTGAATGTTGAAATGAATACCCTCACTAAATAGTTACTGGATGCTCTACCTGCTGAGGCTACCTGAATGAAGTTGTTACTAAAATCCCTCTCCCTTAAGCCCCCTCTACCTGAGTCCTATTGTACCAATTTCCAGTATCATGTTTCTTTTATGGACTTTGACATAGTTGTTAGATTTTTTTTTTGGCATAATGTAATGGTAATGATGTTCTCTCAAAATGAATGAATCTCTGATTTTGTACTACTTCTGTTTCCCTTTATTTTAAAATTGTTCTTTATGGTAGTGTTGCCCAAGTGGCCATGAGTTAACTAACCTGTGCTTCTCCTTACTCTTGGTTTTCTATTTTCACTTTTTAATCATACCAAAAGGGGGAATATTGACTTCATAAGTTGAGTAACAGGTTACTGACTTTACCAGGTGTGTGTAGCATGTTAGGGACCAGGTACCAAGTGCACATGTGTGATGATTGGTAATGCATAAAGGCATATTGACAGGGGGAAGTAATTTTTTAATATCAATTGTCAACAAGGGACCAGGTCCCTAAGGTGAATGATTATTAAATGATAAGGGAAACACTCATCTTCAGAAGTGGTAATCACTCTGATTCAATGTGATGAATGAATATTTATGCTCAAAGTTTTGTGGTTGGTTTGTCAACATCAAAAAGGGGGGAAATTGATATATCTTGTTGTAATAACCCATAATATTCTAAGCTCGGATCAGCTCTTATTTGCACGCTTAAGGGGTCCAAAGCTTGAAAATTTCACAAATGTTGAGGACTTAGTCATTTTCAAGACCCCTAAGCCTTGCAAATTTTTAGTTTGGCCTCCCCGAACCCGAAATATTATTTTTTAACTTGATTCAAGGTTAGGGAGTTTAAAAGTATGTCTAAGGTGAGTTTCAAGATTTTTTGACGAGGTTCAAGTCGTGTTTGGATAGCCAAAATAGTGAAGCAACATAATTTGGCCATGACGCGTTGCTCCCTCCCATGGTGGGAACTCCACAACATATTTCTCTCTCCACTAGAGTAAGCTACGTAGGGTGTTTCTCTCTCCCATGGAGAAAGAGGCGTAACGCGAGGCTCTATCCCACACAGTGTCATTGTTTAAGTGTCCAAGGGGCATTTGGGTTATTATCCCTTATCCTATTTCGTCCATAACATGAATTAGGGCTTCCAAAAATGGTATTATTTGCCTCTTTCACTAAAATTGCTCCCAAGAAAACCATCCTTCCTCCCCAAGAACAAATTCAAGCTTCATTCTCAAGAAATAAAGAGTTCAAGATTTCCATCCAAGAAATCTTCAAGAATTCAGTTGTTAAGGTATGTGGTATGTTCATCCATGGGTCCCTTTTACCTATGGAGCCTAAAATCCCTCTTTGGATTAATTTATGAGTTTATACAAGTTCAAGATGAAATAAATCCATGAATCTCTTATTAATTTAATGTCAAGTTATGACTACAAGTGTTTTCAAGTGGAATGAGTCATATCATGTTTTAAGTGTTGCGATTCCCAAGTCATGTCTAATTGATTTCAGAATAAATTCTTAAATTATGAATTTAGCCATGTCATCATGTTGTTTCTTAATTTTTAATACATTCCTATGTTGATACAAGAACGGGCCTAAAATACAAGAACCAGCCACTAAAAGAAACAAACAAACACTAAAAATCCAAAATTAACAACACATAGAAGAAAGGGGATGAAGTCGAAAACTCAAAACACACATAGACATTTCGAATTCAACATAAAAGAAGAGAAAATTGCATTAAAAGTAAAGGATAGTAATGAGAATAGATCTTCAACAATAGATAGCACCAAGGTGTGTTTCAAACACAAAGACACACACCACCAATGAAGACAACACCCCACTCTTAGGTGGACCAAAGGAATTCACACTCCGTAATCACACTTTTCTTGCCAATTGATCAACACAAGTGAAATCCATCAAATGTATTAATATCTCAAGTTTCGGATACACTACACTAAGCTAAAGGAAACTATGAACTACAACTACACTAAGAGTAATACTCAATTTCAATTCATCAAAGTCTGATGAAAAGAGAAGCAAATTTGTCTATTTATACTATTACATAGTAAATGTCAAAAATACCCTTAATGAATAATTGAAATAAGGCGCTTTTTGAGTGTGACTTTAGGTTGTAAAATGTCTTTTATACCCTTCACTTGAGGCACCTCTTGAGTGTAAAGGTTATCCTCAAAGCTTCTCTTGGAAAAGGCTTTAAAATGCTCTAAAAGGCCTTCAATCACTTGTCAATTCCGAATTTTGAACCTTTGATAATGCCTTATACTCTTTTGTGCTCTTTAAGGTTGTATCATTCTCTCCATCTTAAAAGAAATTTGTCCTCAAATTTAGATCTTACAAAACCAAAGAGAGAGCAAAATAAGCACATAATCGTCTTGGTTGAAGGGTTAGTATTAGTATCTCACTCATATCATCAATTCATGATTGTTCACACTTAACATACACCCACATATCCTTGGTATTCAACATAAAAAGCTTAACATAAAGGATACCAAAGAAGTGAATAGCATCAACATTAAAATAATATGAGAATAGACTGAAACTACACCTTCCAGACCCCAAAAGTACACCCGAATCAAATGGAAATAGTAGACTAGGGTCTAAACCGAGAGGAGCCATTCCTTTCACTAGTCTATCAAGCCAAGGGGGTACATATTTGAAATACAACCAATAATCCTTTGTTATGATCATGAAATGCTTACTACAAGCATTAAAAAGGACATGGTTAAGAGAGACATCAAGGAACAAGGAATGCAATCCAAAACACAACCTTCCCCACCCCAATAGTATACCGGGATCAAATAGAAGAAATAGACAAGGATCTAAGCCGAGGTTAGCCATTTCTTTTACTAGAGAATCAAACCCACAATCACCCAAGGCATTTCTCACAACTTTGACAAACACATGGTCACTATGAACAAGACTAATATCATGGATTTCATCACACAAGTTCAAAGGACCATACTCATTATCTAGATCAACATTACAAATATCAAAACCTTCTTGAGAGATTTCAAGCATATCACTCACATGTTGAAGTATTGAGTTATTCTTAGGATCACATTGAGCATTATACAAAATAAGACAACTACTAAGAAAAGAATCATGTACTTCTACACTATGTAATCCCGAATTTACATCACCTTGGCTACTAATAGCCATATCACAACATTTTAAATGTAAGGGAGTGTAGAGTGTACCAATTTAACCTTGATTTGTAGTACCAATTTAACCTTGATTTGTACTAGGGCAGCCCACTTTTTTTCCACAATGGCCAACTAGTGTGTGAATACTCTTGTCACTTGGTAATGGAACCTTATTCAAGTTATAAGTGCTAGCACTAGATGGACACAAATTGTTCTTACGAAAAGAATTGATTTTGTCATCTAAAAGATCAACTAGTGCTTGCGTACTCACAACAAGAGTTTGGTCCTTATGCAAAATAACAACACCAAGAGCATCACAAAAGGAAGATTCATACACGCCTACACTAAGAAATTCCGAAACTACTCCACCTTGGCCACTACTAGCCACATCACCATAATTCAAGTTTCTAGGAGTGTAGAGAATAGCTTTGTTACCTTGTAGATCATGGGAAGTGTGTTCTTCACTTGGTTTTGCATTAGGGAAGCCTTCATGCTCCACATTACAAGGGAATATGTCAATGTTTCCCTTTGGACTCACTTCTTCATCACTTATCCCAAAATTGGGACTTTCGGCTAAGGGCTTGAATGGAACTTTCTTGGTCTTCTCCTCGGGACTTCTAGTGTCTTGAACCTGCACATGAGAAGATAAAATACAAGGTAAAATACTAGTATTTGGTTTAGTGAGTAATAAGGATTCTTTGTGGACATGATCCACAATCAAGTGTTTCTTTCCCCTTCCAACTTCACTACCCATGGTTTCCCTTTCCTTTTCCCTTCTTTTTCCATATCCTTATTGTACCTCACCATTTATTTTCTGTCCATCTTAAGGCTTGGCCTCATCCTCCTAGGGCTTTAACTTTCCCCCGTCTTCTACTTGGATGAAGGGGTCTCGGTTTAGTGTAATTTAGAGAGGAGGTATCAATTTCGGTTGAGGATGGATTTGGGTTGGTGGCTTTGTATTTGGGGAAATGTAGAGTCTTTGGTTTTGAGGGATTTAAAGTTGTGGAGGTTTTGGTGGACATAGTCTATCAATCTCTGCTTTCATTTTAATCACGTCACCCCTCATTGATCCCATATAACCCCTCAAATCTCCTTGATGTCCCTCTATTTCTCCCAAATCCAAACCCATTCTTGTCATCTTTCATTTCATGGCAGCAAGTTGAGCCATGATGAGCCCATTAATATCATTGCCAATGGATTGTGCACTTGAACCCGTGGGTTCTATGTGTAAGTACCTAACAAACAATCAAAACCCTACAAAACAAGCAAACAAGTTAGTTCAATAACCTCACCACACTCACACTAGGATCTCACCTCACACTTGGTCTCACAAGTGTTGAAAACTTGGCAATACTTGGCAAGTGAATGAGTGGTGAATCTACTTTGTCCCAGAATCAATTTTTGTTTGATATGACTCAAATAAAATGATGCACGGACTTGAACTAACAAACTAATACGAATTAAAATGAGAAAAGCACACAAAAATCAAAGACACGAACAAACGGACTCAAAACTAATTATCAACCCAGTAGGTAGTTACTAGTTTGCTAATTAGTGATAGATTTTAACACACAATAAACTAGAATCAAAAATGAAAAACTAAGAAATCTAGTTTATAGCTTAATTAGGTTGATCAACTAGTGATGACATGGCATAATATGGTTGGTCGTCAATTTTCCAAAAAATTTCAATTTCCAACTTTGTGTTTTTGTCCAAGGATCCACTTAAAAGAGTGTTTGGATGAAATTTGGGGGAAAATGAAGGGTTGGAGCCTTTTTCACAAGTTCAAATGGATTTGAATTCAATGGTCCCCCGCACTTGTACTTTTAATTGTACTTTAGTGTTCGTTTGTCCCCTCTTCCTTTTGGAAGACTTGAATATTCTTGGAATATGCTTTTGTACAAAAAACTTTTTCACCCTCTTTATTTTTGTGGATCTAACACTCCTTATGAATATTCTTCTTCAACAAAATTTGGAGATGGTGAAGAACAATATAAATATTCAAGAGTTGACCAAAGTTTGACCGCAAGGCAAATGGACCCTAACTTCAATTTTTCTTTTAGATCTAGGTTCCCTTTGCCAAGACAAATATAAAAAACACAAAATCAGCTACCAAATGCCACAAACAAGATGATCAAAAATGAGATCCCACCTCAAAAGCTTTAAATAAGGCACAATAATGGTGGATCTAGCTCAAATTCAACCAAACTTTGCTCTAAACTTAGATCTAGACCCTTTAAGTGTTAGAGAACAAGAATCTAACACTAGAAACTATTAAAACAAACTAAAATTAGTAGATCTAAGTTGAGAAATTAGGATCTACTATAAAGACACAAGAAACTACTTTTTTGTGATTTTTCTTGACTCTAGACTCTTTTTTTTTGTGAGATTTTCTTAGGTCCAAGGCTTAGAGTTGTGGTAACAACTCTAATACATGGATTTAATACCAAATGATACAAGAACAAACCTAAAACACAAAAACCAGCCACTAAAAGAAACAAACAAACACTAAAAATCCAAAATTAACAACACATAGAAGAAAGGGGATGAAGTCGAAGACTCAAAACACACATAGACATTTCGGATTCAACATAAAAGAAGAGAAAATTGCATTAAAAGTAAAGGACAGTAATGAGACATAGATCCTCAACAATAGATAGCACCAAGGTGTGTTTAAAAGGCCAAGACACACATCACCAATTATGAAAATACCCCACTCTTAGGTGGACTAAAGGAATTCACACTCCTCAATCACACCTTTCTTGCCAATTGATCAACACAAATGAAATTCATCAAATGTATTAATCTCTCAAGTTTCAGCTATACTACACTAAGCTAAAGGAAACTATGAACTATAACTACACTAAGAGTAATACTCAATTTCAATTCATCAAAGTCGAATGAAAAGAGAAGCTAATTTGTCTATTTATACTATTACATAGTAATATCAAAAATACCCCTAATGAATAAGGGAAATGGGCACCTTTTGAGTGTGACTTTAGTGTGTAAAATGTCTTTTATACCTTTCACTTGAGGCGCCTCTTGAGTATAAAGGTTCTTCTCCTAGTTTCTCTTGAAAAAGGCTTCAAAATTCTCTAAAAGGCCTTCAATCACTTGTCAATTCCGAATTTTGAACCTTCGATAATGCCTTATACTCTTTTGTGCTCTTTAAGCTTGTAGCATATATTCAAGTATATGATTCCACATGTTTGATGAAATGTCCATGTTGTGGGTCTTTGAACCATGATTGCATACTATAGTATTTCAAGTTTGATATCATATTTTTTTATAATCATTCTTTGTTGGTGGGTTATGAACAGCCGATACCTACGTTTTTTATATTATTTCAGATCTTTTAAGTAATAATTCTATGAAATCACGAGTCTTGTTATTTACTTAGATATTTATAATCATGATGAAAACTATCAATTTTTAGAAATAATGTTTAGTTAAACTTAGATTAGTTCAGTACCAGTGTCAGTTCAGTTGGGAGTAGGATTTAGCACCGAGCAAATGTAGGGATGGAAGCCTCACCATTATTTAGGCAAAGTCGTTAGTAACAATCCTTGTATTTTAAAACTACGTAGCCACCGTAGGATATGAGGGGTCACCTATCAGTTTAGGCTTGACTTCCTCTAAGAGGTCACCCATCAGTTTAGGCTTGACACCCTGTTTCTTCGAGACATCAGATTAATGGATCCACACAACTAGTGTTAGTACCCGTGGCACGGTGCTGACACTTTCTAAATAGGGTTATAGTTTGGACCTCGATTAGCTAAGATTAGGGTATGTCGGTTGCATGATACCTCCTACAATCTCAGTACAGTAATCAGTGTATTTCAGTTTAGGTTTACTTGACCAAGTGTACAGATTTTTGGTTATTCAGTTATACAATTTTCTCAATGATGCTCTTGTTTGCACCCTATCATCTAGATTTCCAATAATGAATTTATTTGGATAGCAAGCATTGTGTTTCCATTCTCTTAGAACACACGATTTCACTGTTTCTTCTATGGAAGTCAACTCCAAAGGAGGTATAGTGACTCGTCTTGTGATGGCTCAAAGATTGTTCTAGTATTTTCTCCAGATTGTAGATCACTTACCTACTTTTCATCAATACTTAAACTCATAAGGGGTGATTAGATTCATCAAATACAATATGTATAGATTCTTCAGCACATAAATTTCTTTTATTGTAAGCACGAATAGTGGGAGAATACCAAAAATACCTTCGTCACTTTGTAAATTGAATTTTTCAAAGTTATTCTCACCATTGTTGTGGATAAAACATTTTCATCCAAAATGATGGAAATAGCTAATGATGGGATTCTTTTTTCTCTAGAGTTCATAACCCATTTTCTTTAGAATAGGTCTGATCAGGCATCTATTAATGATGTGACATGTTGTTCTTACTACTTTCGCTCAAAAGTGATCTGGGAGATTATGTTCTAACAATATAGTCCTGGCAGTTTCCTGGAGAGATTGATTCTTTCGCTCCACTATATAATTTTGCAGAGGAGACCAAGGTGATAAGAAGTTCTAAGAGTATCCGTTCTGAGCATAGTACTCTTCAAATGCCTTATTTTCAAATTCTCCTCCATAATTGCTGTGAACATAATTTATGAAGTGTCCAACTACTTTTTGTACTTTTTTACAAAATATCTCAAAGTTTGGGAAAGCCTCGTGTTTATGAGCAATAAACATCACCCAAGTAAAACATGAGTAATCATCAACTATAACAAAATATATCTCTTTCCACTAATACTTGCGGTCTTGGTGGGGCTAAATAGATCCATGTGGATTGTTTAAAGTGGTTTGGTTGTAAAGAAAATGTCATTGTCTTTGAATGATGTTTGGGTCTGTTTAATTAGTAGGCATCACAGATGTGATACTTTTCAAACTTGAGTTTAAGCAGACCTTTCACCAATTCCAGTTTGGACAATTTCTCGATGATATGCATACTAACATGCCCAAGCTTTTTGAACCACAACTAAATATCATTAGTTTGGACAGTGAGGCAGGTTAAGATAGCAAATTCATTACTATTTAAAACATAAATATTATTGATGTGTTCACCAATGAGAGAGATATCTATTTTGTCATGTTTGATAGAGCAACTTTCAACTTTGAAGGAGACTCCAAATCTAGCATCACAGCTGACTTCTGCTGAGAAAGTTATGATTTAGGACATCTACTATATATATTTTAGTAAATTCACTGAAGAGCTGAGTTTTACTGAGTCGACTCTGATGATGTTGCCTCTAGCATTGTCACCAAATCTGATTGATCCCCCATCTATTTTCTTTAAACTAGAAAAAATTTCTTTCTTTTTTTCATGTGTCTGGAATAGCTGCTATCAATGACCCATATTTCATTCTTATAGCTCTTACGGGCATGTTCCTGCAAAATAAGAAAATTAATTTTGTTTAGGTACTCAAGTGGTCTTAGGTCTTTGCAGGTTAGATGTGCTTCCTTTAGGCTTCCAAACCCACACACTTTTAGGCTTATGCCTTCAGCTATAAGATTTGTGCCCTTTCTGTTCACAGATAAAACAAACAGGTCCTCGAGAGGAGAAAGAGGTCTTAGCTAATTTAAACGATTCTGATGAGAACATGAGCTGAGCTGTTTTTAAAAGAGTTTGATCTCGCAAAAATGTGACTTGGTGATTTCTTAATGCTATTCAATTGTATTTTTAGATCATCAAGCTCTTCGTGAAGTGTGTTAATTTCAATTTGACATGCTTCAATTTTTATTTGATAGTTTTTTCGTTCTTCTTCATGTTTTTATTTAAATCGAGCTTCACAACTTTTCTTCTCTTGAGCGAGTTTATTATATTTATCTATAACTTTTTGAACCTCATCAATTATCATATCTAAATTATATTCAAGAATATTATAATTATGACAATCGTATGATCTTACCTCGCTAGATTCACTTATTGCCATGAAGCACATATTGGCAGCTTCAATTTCTTTTTCAGTTTCATCTTCATCACTCCTTTTGATTCTTTCTGGGTGATCTTCTTCTTAATTTTGAAAATTTTTTTTTAAGTGGACAGGCCTTCCACAGTTATAACAGCGATTATCATTTCTAGTTGAATCATTATTTTTGGCTCCTTGGAATTTTTGTTATCTCTATCTCAGAATATGCCTTACTCCATAATTTATGAGGGTCATTTCTTCGCTATTGGCTTCCTCCAGAATGTTCTCTTGTTCAATTGGTGTGGTATTGAAGGCTATTGATTTCTTATTTTTCTCTTGGTGATACCTTTTGATATAATTCCATTCATATGCAATGAGATTACCTCGTATCTCGCCATATGTCATGTTATAAAGATCTCCATTTTCCAAGATTGCAACCTTGGTTTCCCAGATTTTCAGAAAACTTTGAACCAGCTTTTGGACTTGCAAGCTATGTGGATAGATCATCTCCAGTATTTTAGTTCGCATATGATCTTGATAAATCTGGCAAACATTGTTTCAATGTTCTCATTTTCTTCTATTTTGAATATCTCGTATTCATTGACCAGGGCAGTAACTTTTTGACTTTGGTGTTTCCTTTATATGTTACCTCCAATTTGTCTCACGTTTCTTTTGCAGTCTCACAGATTGATATTTTATTGTATTCTCCTCCACTAACTGCATAAATAAGTAAAATTATAGCTCATGCATTAGTTTAGATTACTTCTGGTTATTTTTTGGTGACCTCAAAGCTTTTAAGGTCTTCTATGTCAGTACTGCTCAATTCTTTGTCTTTGTCCTTTTGTTTCTCTTTGAGTTCTGGAATCTGCTTTGGTCCCTTCTTAATGACAACCCAGGCTTGAAATCAGTTGATTAGACAAAGATTCTGAATCTATTCTTCTAATAGGAGTAGTGTTGTCCATTAAAGTATGAGGGTCTTATAGAGGAGTGACCGTCTTGAAGAAGAGCACCGAGTATTTGATAGTTTGTCATTTGATCTTTGCTCACGTGCGGTTAAGCAACATTGTTGGTGAGACCTTTTCTAATACTAATTAAAGTTTAAGAGGGGGCTAAATTAAAATTTTCTGTGAGTCAACCATTGACCCCTCACAGTCAACTTGCCTGCAGATCAGTACACTTCACAAAACAAATTAGATTTGAAATAAACAAGCAAGTAAATAATTGAATTTAAAGTAAAGACATAAAGATTTATCCTTTTTCAAAACACCAATATGGTGCTACTTCCAGTCCCCTTGAGTTTCAACATTTTCTTAGATCTTTCAACGTTGGGCTCGAGTACAATGATGAGAAACAAGTTTCGAAGACTTATTTTGTTCTTTATATCTAGTGACACAGCTTCAATTTGTATTACAAAGTTGACTTGATCCTATTCTTTATATAACTATTGTAAACTAACGATAACAAAGCTTTGTGAGACTAAGATTGCGACACTTTGAGATTTCTCCTTGAAGTTGCATAAGTGCTTTAGCCTTTTGTCTTTTCTTTTATAATCTCCAGCTTCTTTTGTCGTTGTTCTTTATAAGAAAACCCAAGAGATTTCTTCTCAAAAAAGGATTTTGAATTGATTCCTTGATTGGGGGATGGCACCATAAAGTACATCCATATCAGCTATGTTTATACGTGGTGTAACTTTCATAGCTATACATGTCCATATAAGATATGTCCATGTAGAGGTTGTTGTCTTCCTTTCTTTTTCTTTTAGTCTTGATTGATTTGATATGCCGTGATTTGGGGATTATGATCCTTCATCTATTTATTTTTGTACTTGATTGATTTGCTTGTCATAATCTATACATATCATAGATCTCCATGAGTTGATGCTCTTCCATTTTTGGAGTCGGCTCTCTTGCTTGCTTCCATTCTGAATTACCCTTCTTTGATCCATCATACCTTTGTGTGACATATCTTTTCATCATTAGCGATCGTCAAATTATCCTGCAAAAGTTCACTCATTAGTTTTGTCATTATTAAAACTTAAATATAGGAGGCTTATAAATTCCACCTAAGATAATGGCAACTAAGGTAAGTTCTACCCCAAACTTAACTGACTAAGGCAATCTCCTTATTGGTTGAGTAACTAAAGCATTTCCATCCTAAACAAAAGCCTACAAGGTCAACTTCACCTAAGGTAATGGTTAACTAGGCTTATTATGCCCAAAAGCGATATCCAAAATATCTTAAATGGTCCAATTAACCAAAGTGTTGTAATTTATCACACCAACGCCTAAAATCCATCCCAAATCTAACACAATATCATAAAAATACTATGAATTAGCTTAATCTAACAAGGGGTAAAACCTAGCCTACCTGAATGCCGAAGAAAGCTCAAAAAATTCACTAAATCACCATTTTTTTCCTTTTGAGAAGCTTTCACAAGATGCCAAGCTATCAAAATCATATTCTAATCATCAATATGAGAATAATGATATCCATATTGCACCATTTTCACTAAATCACCATTTTTTTCCTTTTGAGAAGCTTTCACAAGATGCCAAGCTATCAAAATCATATTCTAATCATCAATATGAGAATAATGATATCCATATTGCACCATTTTGCTTCGGATTCAAAAATCATACTTAAATTCTATGTGGTTCCCACTTAAGAAAATCATTTCTGAAATCAACCCAACATTCTCTCATGCTAAAGGAGTTATTACCCTTTAAAATGGGTGAAATTTAAGCAAATTTGGGGATAAAATTAAGCCTCCAAGGTTTAGAGATTTTTGAACAAGAAATGAGAGAATCTACCATGAAAATAGTAAATCTTACCACAAATTGAAGGAGAATCACAAAAACAAGCGTTACTCAAGCTCCCAAATCACCCACAAAATTTAATTTTAAGCTATCTCACTATTTAGGGTTTTAACTCTCTTAAAAATGAATAAAGAATGGCAAAACGGGCTAAAAAGGGACTATATATACCCATCCCGGGTGCTTAGTTATCGCTATCGCAACACACGTATCATTATCGAGATATATTGGGGCTGCACCATGGTATCACAATCGCGATATTCATCTCTGCGATCGCGGCTTCTGCCACCTTGCTCAAGGAAATGGCGATCCCGGCTAAAGTCTTGCTAATAGCGACGACACCAGTTACAGTTGAGACTTACAAATGGACTATGCAACCATACTAAATTCAACGTTCTGGACTCAATGGCATAGTTGAAATGTTCATCCACAGTAATTTCGATAAAAAGTAGGTCCCACACCCAATTTCTAATTTCTTAACTTTTTGATTAGTAGGTTGAAATGAGCCTGGGTACCTCGGGACCCAAACTAAGAGTCCACCTAACTTGAAATCAATATTTCAAAGCTGCTGGAATAGTCAGAATTAGCGTATGAGGTCTTTTGACTGAAATTTTCACTGAGGTGGCTAATTTGACTAGTAAAGACTTCAAAATAAGGAGTTACACTAAAAATCAAATGAACTGTCGGATAACCGAACTATCAGTTCCAACAAGTGATAAATGACATGGGACAACTATAGTAAAGCTCTAACAGTTAAAATAAGCAGAAATATGAAAAATAATCTGAAGGGTCATTATATCTACTTATAAAAGCATTAACTAGAAATGCAGTACAACAAACTAGTGAAGGAATGGGACTAAAACTTATAAATTAAGCACAAGTAATGAAAACTCAACTATGAGTTAGTATATGCTCTAACAATATAAGTTCAAAGGGTAATAAAAAGTTGTTTTTGTTGTTGAAGAACAAATCTCCTAGTTGAGATCCTTAATTCCAGTGTCCTATTTACGGTTATGTGATGAGTTTAGAAGTTGTTAAATGCATGTAATAGAAGGAGTATAATGATAGATTTCAAAGTGCATACTATTACAAGAAAGAAGGTGAATCAATCTTTAATGAAATTATAAATGTATGTCGTAACATAGACATAAAGTCTATTTTCACCTATATAATTATTGAGGTGGTGCCACTTAAAATTAGATTTATGGATTTGATCTTATAAATATTCATAAATTTGTATGAGCATATTGTAGTAAACGTGCTAAAGCAAAATATTGAATTATTTTTGCTACTTAATAATATTAGCAAAATATTAAATTAGTTTTGCTACTTAATAATATTACGTGTGTGATACTTTTGACTTGACAAAAAGAGTTGTGGCTCAAATCTTTGAATATTAATAACTTCATCAAAACTTTAAGGTATTTAGACTAATGAAAAGTTCAAATCTCGATAAGATACTTTTTGATATGTGTGATATTATGAGATATATTATAAACTAGTGGGGGATTGCAAAGTATAGTTGTAATATGTGGGTTCTCCCATAAAGATGGTTTAAAAGCACCCTTAAGGTAATATAAGGTCAAGCTCATTAAGTCTAATAAGTTAAATAAGTGTACTTGTACATGTATATGTTTAATTATACTAGTTTAACTGCATGTGTCTTGCACATGAAACGTTTGATTATTTAAATCACTTTTCAAAGATCATTCACACTTTAATATAATAATTTAAATATATATTTTGGTGTAAGCACATATATATTTTACCACTAGAAGTTTCAAGTCTTTGATTAATCATCACTTTTGCATTTGTCATACAATACATCTTTCCCTTGCTGCTAGAGACAAAGAGAGATGCATCAATTTGAATCATATTTGTAGTACGATTATTTTTTGCTACATTTAAAATCGTTTCTTATTTTTAAAGTTAAATCTTTACAAAACCATTGATTATATTCTTATTATGTACTTAAAACTTTTAAAAATTTGTTACTTCTTCAAATTTTTCTTATTCTAATATTTTTATATATATTTCTAGATTTTTCAAATCTTTTTAAAATCAAATTTAGTTGATTTAGAATTCTTAAACTAATGAAAAATCTATTTAGTTGTCATTAATTTTGATAACTTATAATAAGTAAAGGTTTTACCATATCTATTTAATTAATTTTCAACTTTTAAATAGTAGGAAAATAGTGAAAAGACGATTTTATCTTAAGTAAAAATTTTTAATGAAGGACAAAAAGTTCAAACAATATTTCTAAGATCCTTCACATTTTTAATACAGTAACATATACTCATATATATATCTAAATGAATTGGACTTATCCTTGAAATGCAGACCGGGTCGAATATTTAATTAAAGATTATATTTTCTTATTTATTTTTTATATAAAATAAAGAATTCTAATAATAGTTGTGCCTGTTAAAAAAAGTTACATCTATTCAGAATAGTTATGTCTGTTCAAAAAATTGTCTTGTTTTAGAAAAGGAGCAATTATTCAGACTTTATAAATACGAATGAAAATTTAGAAGCAGGGTGTTGAAAAGTCAAAGAGAGAAAATGAATTGGGGAGTTATGATACCTAGGGTGAAAATGAAAAGAGCTTGGGGGGGGGGGGGGATAAAAAATATATTCATGTTTGAATTTTCAAAAAGGAAAATACTTTTTTAGAAAAAAGTTGGTTATCTATTGTAGCAGGTCAATGTGACTTGATGATGTAAAAAAAATTATCACAAACCTTAAATTCATTCTATTATTAATTGAAAGCCAACTCGTCCTTTTTTGGCTACTTAAATAGTGCAGAAGAAGACATTTTAACTAAAATGATTTTGTAGGTAAAATAGTACTTTCTCTATTTCACAATAAGTTAATTGTTGGATTTTGACATATATATTAAAGAAAAAAAATAAAGACACATGATACATCACTCTTAATATATATTTAATAGAAGATAAATTTTAAATTGTGAACCATTCACTTATTTTGAAATATTAAAATTACTTCAATAATTTATTTATTGTGAAATAAAGGAAGTAATAAGTAATTTTTATGTGACAAATTAAAAATATAGAATTGAATTAGCTTTTGAGCTATCAAACTCGTCAATTCCTCCATCTGCAAAAGAGAAGAAACGTTTGCCTCATCTTCAACGTCATGCCTATCGTACTTTTCCCTAAAAAATGCTAATGTCGTTACGGGCTTACGGCTATGCGGATTCAAACAAATTGATTTACAAATTTAGTACTAAACGGATTCATTTTCTTTTTTATGGAAAAAAAAAAAAAAAAAAAAAAAGCATAATGTTTTTGGCGTTTTGCAGATTCTATTTGGGCCAAAACTGTCAATTCATGTCATTTTTCCAATTTCCAGAATTTAACTAAAAAAGAAAAACGAAAAAAGGTTTGAGAATTTTTTACGCTAAAACAAAGATACCCCACCTCTTTCATCTGCAGCCGAATCTCTCTCCAACCCTTATTCCCAACTGGGACTCTCCCAGTTCCTTTCCCTACTAAAAGACAAACTCTAACCCGCCGCTTACACAACTTAAATAAAATTTAAAACATAATTAGTAAAAAGTGTTCCTATTGATTAAATTATTATTTGAAAATATATTTAAAAATGCTGACAACTGAGGTTGAATGGGAAAAAAATTCAACAAATGAGTTTGTCAAATTTTTTATGATTAAAATAATGAAAATACATGGCAATGGAACACCTTTAATATATAAATTTCACATAAATAATCAGACGATTCCTTAAATATTTTTACACTAAATGTGTCATGATGATCATGAGCTTTCAGTATTATTATACTTTTTGAAAAAAAAAGTTCATTTTACTGAATGGATCTTCAATATTAATTAGATAATTATGTAAGAATTTGCAAAACAACTGTCATTTTTAATTGATGAAATAATGAGAGATAAATTTTATACACAAAGGCTCATCTTGATCAAGAATATTTTTATAATTTAATTGAAGGTGCAATACTTTGACCACGATGAGCTTTAAAGTGTGAAAAAATTATCTTTCATTAATTCATCAATTTTGAAAATGTCAGTTTTTTCAAGTTCTTACATAATAAATTTAGTATAGAAGGTGTATTCATTATGATGAGCTTTTTAAAAATAAAAAAAATGTCAAAGATCATGATCATTAGAACACATTCAGCGTAAATAATTTAATGAACAGTTTTCTTTTTAACATGAAATTTACACCATTGTTCATATATTTTTACCATTTTAATTATAAAAAATCAAACAAATTCATTTATTGAATTTGAACGGAAACATCATTTTAATTCAAAATTCATATAAATGTGTAGTCCTCGTATATAAAGGGAGTGGCCAGCCTTTTTGATCCGGAAAAAAAAAAGTTGAAGCCCCATACTCCACCTATCTTTTCACACTAGCAGTTATTATCACAAACTTCACGACCCACCATGGACGTGGAGTCTAGGATACCACAACCGCTGCCGCATGCGCCATCGTCGAACGGCAAACAATCTCCGGTTACCCGTCTCAATGACTACGTGGCAGAAAGCCGAGTCGGCAAGCGTTTCAAACTCAAAGAACGTAATACTAACTTCACCACTGAGCTTCGTGCTGGAACTACGACTTTTCTTACCATGGCGTATATATTGGCTGTCAACGCCTCTATCCTCTCGGACTCCGGCGGTACTTGTTCAATTTCCGATTGTATTCCATTATGCTCCGACCCTACTATCCCGCCGATAAACTGCACCAACAATACTAATCTCCGTTTAATCACTCCTGATGTTTCCTGTAAATTTGCACCTGTTAACCCAGGTTACGCTGCCTGCCTTGAGAAAACCCGGAAAGATCTGATTGTCGCAACGGTGGCTTCTTCTCTCATCGGATGTGTTATTATGGGTGTTTTGGCCAATTTGCCATTGGCATTAGCTCCTGGAATGGGAACCAATGCCTACTTCGCCTACACGGTTGTTGGTTTTCATGGTTCAGGAAATATTTCCTATCAAAGTGCATTAGCCGCAGTTTTCATCGAAGGCCTCTTGTTTTTACTCATTTCGGCAATTGGTTTGCGGGCCAAGCTAGCTAAGCTAATCCCGAAACCAGTCCGAATCTCCGCCGGCGCCGGTATTGGGCTTTTCCTCGCCTTCATTGGCCTACAAAATAATCAAGGTATTGGGCTCGTTGGGTACAATTCATCAACACTGGTCACCCTCGCGGGCTGCCCGCTATCATCCCGGGCAGGAGTAGCTCCGGTAATGGCCTCCGTAAACGGAACCATGACTCTCATCTCCGGGGGCACCGTTTCCGGTGATATCCTATGTTTGCATGATCGCATGGAGAACCCTACACTTTGGCTTGGTATAGTTGGATTCATCATAATTGCATACTGTTTGTCTAAAAACATTAAAGGTGCAATGATTTATGGCATCCTCTTCGTCACGGCAGTCTCATGGTTCAGAAATACCAAAGTAACCGCTTTCCCCAACACTCCGGCAGGGGATTCGGCGTTCGAATATTTCAAAAAAGTGGTGGACGTTCACAAAATTGAGAACACAGCAGGGGCATTGAGTTTCAAAAGCATAGGTAAAAGTTACTTCTGGGAAGCTTTGGTAACTTTCTTGTACGTAGATATATTAGATACAACTGGTACACTGTATTCAATGGCACGTTTCGCCGGTTTCGCCGATGGAAACGGCGATTTTGAGGGGCAATATTTCGCCTTCATGTCAGACGCATCAGCTATTGTTGTCGGATCACTGTTAGGAACGTCACCAGTAACGGCGTTTATTGAATCGTCAACGGGTATAAAGGAAGGTGGGAGAACAGGGATGACGGCGTTAACGGCGGCTAGCTGTTTCTTCCTGGCGTTTTTCTTCACGCCGTTACTAGCATCGATACCGTCGTGGGCCGTCGGGCCGCCGTTAATATTGGTTGGAGTAATGATGATGAAGTCTGTGGTGGAAGTAGAGTGGGATGACATGAGGCAGGCTATTCCGGCATTTGTGACTTTGATTTTGACGCCGTTAACTTATTCAATTGCTTATGGTTTGATTGGTGGAATCGGGACTTTCATTGTTTTGCATTTAGGGGATTGGAGTCTTGGGTGGTTGAGGAAATTGGGGGTAATTACGGGGTCAAGTAGTAATATTGCGGTTTTGGATAATGGGGCCAAGGAGTTTACATATATTTAATTGTGTAAAGCATATTGAGTTGATTGATTAGATATGACTTATATTTGTCTTTTAGCAGTTATCTTTTGTATGTTAGTGGTTTTTAGAAGATCGAATTTCGATTTTAGTCTTTTAATCTTTTGAAATAGAAGAAACTGTTAAAAATTAAACGATTTTAAAAGATTCTGTGTGTAAATTTTACTCGTCCATAAATATCACTTTTAACTATAGCTGTTAATAGAGGCCTTTATTTGTGCTAATTCATATGAGTTTTTAAACGGGTTAGATTGGATTGACTTATTAATATGACAGGTCAAAAAATAATAAGTTTCATCCATCACACTGTGAATGTTATTTTGAAGTATGTGAATGTTATTTTAAAGTATTTAATTTATATGAAATTACACATTAGATATCTAACCCCCTTCTAACTCCTCCCTCCAATTTAATATCAGAGCCTAGTAGTTAAAATACTAACAAATGGACAATACATAAAAATCACAAAGATATAAAGAACTAAAACAAATAATATCTGAAAAACAAAAGAAATTAAAAATAAGGAGAGAAATGCTACAATATATCATAATTGTTGAAGTATGTCAAGAATCAATAAATATACAAAGGGAAGCAATATCACATTTGAAATTACAAATAGATAGCTTAGATTACATATATCAACATGACTTACATACTATTAAGTAGATAAAATGAACAAAGAAAAATTTATAATAGATGAAAAAATATATGAAAACTATGAAGGATAAAAAATAAGAATAGTTTTTTCTAATTTAGGAAGAAGATTTAAAAAAATAGGCGAACATTTATATTTAAATGCTAGAAAAAAAAGAAGAATTAAAATTAGAGGATAAGTTAACGGTTATGGTAAGGATAGCAAAAGAAAATGAAGAAATGGACAGGAAAAAAAATAGATAAGATAAAACAACAAACTACAGATGAAATACTAAAAATAGAAGAAATAAAAAATAATAGGATTTCAGAGTTAGAAAAGAAATTGCAAATGCTAAAAGATTTATATGAAAAAAGACAAAGACAAAAAGACGAAAAGGATAAAGAACAAAAACTATTAGATGAAATAAATCAATTTAAAGAAAAATTACAAAAAAAAAATGAAGAATTAAAGGCCAATGAATTAGAAGTAAATACAATAGATACTGAAAAAACAAATGATTATGATTCAGAAAATAGTGAAACATATACAGAAATTTTAGAAAGAATAGAAGATCTAGAAGTTAAGAAAAAAGAAGAAGCGGTCAATAAAAAAATAGAAGAAACAAACATAGAGGTAAATATTCTTGATAAAAAGGACGACAAAAATATAATACCTAGTACATCAGAAATAATATCTAGTATATCAGAAATAAGAAAACCAACATATATAAGCCTAAGAGGTACAACCGAAACAATGAATATCGATGGAAACCAAAACAAATACTTAATAAAAATTTCAACTTCTTAGATTTAGACTGTATAATAGATACAAATAAGACGACACAACTATGGGTAGGATATATATCAAAACAATTACTAGATAATAGTATAGACACAACAGATACACCAGAATACATTGAAAGAACATTAATAGGAACAGTAAAATTATGACTATCAAATTTAACTGAGGAAAGTAAAAAGGTACTAAGATCTGATAAAAACCCAGAAGGAACAACTAAAGCATCACCAATAGAAATATTAAAAAAATATGAAAAAGTTATAAGAGATGAGTTTAATAGTATGACAACAGAAGAAGAAGAACAAAATATAGAAAAAGATACAAACAAGAACCTAATATTAAAATTAGCAATATGTAATATGTGCTACGTAGATGAATATACATGTGCATTTAGGGAATATTATTATAAGGGAAAATATAATATAGAAGAAAGTAAAGAAATAAGAAAATTATATTTTAGCAAGCTACTTGAACCATTCAGTTCAAAAATAATAGAAAGTTGAGATGAAGCAAAAATAATAGATACTTTAGGAGTAAGGATAAATTTTTTACAATAATGGTATAGGAATATATGTGAAAATTACAGGGAAGAAATAAAAATAAAAAAACATTAATACAAAATTTAGCATGTTGTGAAGATAAGATAGCACCCCAATTTGGATGCGAAGAAAAATATTACAAGAAAAGAAAAAGGTATAAGAAATATAATAAATATAGGAAATCCCAATATAAATATAAAAAACCAAGAAAAAGATATTATGTAAAAAATTATAAATATAAAAGATCATATAGGAGTAAGAAATTTATAAAAAAATGTAAGTGTTATAATTGTGAAAAACTAGGACATATAGCAAAATATTGTAAAATACCCAAAGATTCAAAAAATAAACAAATATCGAAAATAAAAGTAGAAAATACAAAATACATGCAAATAGATTATATAGACTACGAATTAGAAAGTGAAGATAGTATATATGAAATCTCAGAAAATGAAACAGATAATGAAATAGATGGTGAATTAGATGACTGAAGAAAGCATACAAATAATACGACAAGAAGAATATTTAGACGAAGAAGGAACAAACCAAAAAATTATATTTGACAGTAATCTATTCGAAGAAATAAAAGGAAAGGAATTATATTTAAGTGTAGAAAAAATATTTAAAATACCAACAATAAGAATATATTTAATAGACGAAAAGAAGAATACTACTTAGTAAACCAAAGAGAATATATAATAGATTGTAGATACGCGAAAGGTAAAGTTAGTATACTGCTAGTAACAAGGAGAATAGTTAATAAAGAAATACAGGATATAAAGAGTAGAGACCCAATAAAATATGTACACCTTGGAGGAATAGAGATATTAATAAAAGTATGTTTTAAAAAAGGAATGGATACACCAATAGAATTATATTTAGCAGATGATAGGATCATAAAACCTATAGAAAAAAGTATAATAAGTGCTATAAGAGGAAATCTAATATATCAAAATTTTAAATTTATAATAAGTGCAAACTATCCAGTACCAATAACAGATAAAAATATAGATAAATCATTAGTACTATATTGAAAAATATCAGGAATAGAGTTAACCCCAGGAAGTAAAATATTTACAGTAAGATGTAAAAATTTATATGTATTAACAACAAAACATAAGATAACTGGAAAAGATAAAATAAACAAAATACAAATAGAAAGTCCTTTAGAGCAATTCGTAAAAACAATAGATAATAATGATTACAGTTACCAGGATATAGATATAGAAGGAGATTTAGAAATAGTAAATGAACGGATAGGAACATCAAGATGGATATCTTACGAAAAATCAGAACCATAAAAAAGAATAGCATATGAGATAACTCCAAAACCTAACCTAACACAATATTATATAATAGGAACGATGGATAAGAAGGAATATTTAATATTAATAAACACAGGACAGGAAGAAAATTATATAATGAGATATTTAGTAAAAACTGAAGAAATCAAAACTAATAATAATATATGTCCAGATTTACTAAGAAACTTAATAATTATTAAAAATACGACCCAAAAGGAAATTATAATAGGAGTCAGGAAGATAAAAATCGAATTTGAGGTGAAAGAAGAAACACAAAAGGCAGATATAATAGTAGGAATAAAATGATTAGAACAAGTAAGACCATACAATATAAAACACACCCAAATAACCATAACATATAATAAGGAAAAATTATTAATAAAAAGAGCTTTAATATGAAAATATATGTACTTATGAAAATAATAATAGAAGGATATTATAATAGATATTATACACTTATGATAGATACAAGAGTATAAGCCAATCTATGTAGATATAACTGTTTACCAGAAAGTAAATGGGATAAGTTAAAGACATTAATAGTAGTTAAAGGATTTAATAATGATGGAAGTCTAATTACATATAAAGCTAGAAATATAAAAATATAAATATGGGATAAAATACTAACAATAGAATAAATTTATAATTATGAGCTAACATCAAAAGATATGCTTTTAGGAATGCCATTCTTAGATAAACTATACCCGTACATAATAACTAAAACACACTGGTGGTTTACAACACCATGTAAACAAAAGGTTAGAGCAAAAAGAGTTACTAATAAAATAAGAAAGAAAACAGATTGGATAAAAGGAAGTGAAAAAATTACGCAAAAGTTAGAAAATATAAAAACCACTGAAGATACGATAGAACTAATAATATTTTCAATAAATAAGGTTTATTCTAGAAGCCTTACTTTGGGTTATTGTTATTATTTTCCCTTATTCTATCAGTTGTGTGATAGGCTTACTTTTCAAGGCTTATCGCAAAAAATGCCATCTTAACCCTTAGTATTAGGTCATGACAAATTGGTATCAGAGCAGCCATGTTTATTAGTTTCTTTATTGTAAGAGTGAGGTGTCTAATTGAGTCTTGTGAATCGATCCGTAGATGCCCATATCTATCTTCAAGAGGCTATAAGATGTCTTTAGGAAATTTTCCTCATTTTGCTCCTTATAGTGGGGATTTTCTTCATACATTGTGTTCTAAGTCATATTTCACTCTTTTTCATACAGATGGTGATGACTATATCTCGTTAGGTTAGAGATGTAGAGCATTCATCTGAGGAGAGGGCTCAGTCTAGTTGGCAATTTTTTGGTTGTGGATGGGCACGCGGATTTACTTCGTCTATGAGTAGTACTAGAGTACTCTCCCCTGAACCTTATGTTGAGCATGTTGCTGATGCGGGTCTTACTTTAGTTTCATTGGGTCCTCTACTCCAGTCTTGGAGAGGTTGTTGATTCACTTGTTGACCCATTTGGAAGATGCTTCTTTGAGTGCATTTGGTGTTTACCCAATTCTGAGTATCAGACCTCTGTCTATGCTAGAATTTTCTTATGGTGTTTCTTCAATACCAAGTGTGGATCCTCTTGAAGTACCTACTTCTGCTTTTGGTACTCCATAGACTCCAAGTGTTATTTCTTCTTCAGTACCTACATTTTTGTATGGTATTTCAAGGTTAGGAGTTCAACCTTCATCTAATTTGTCTTCTAAAATTGAATCTCAGCTGCTAGATTCACCATGCCTCCTCTTATGGCCCGTAAAGTTATGATTTTTGAGGATTTGAAGAGGTTTGAGAGGTTCACTCATTAAGGTCCTACTAGTTTCAGTGGTGCTGTAGGCGAGTATGCCTACGAGTTCTTGATTGACTATCATGAGTAGTTGTGTAATCTGGGTTTGCTTGAGTTGCATGTTATTACATATACTACTTATCAACTGAGGGATACCTCTAGAGAATGGTGGAGGTCACTTGTTGGTTGTAGACCTTTGGATTCTCCTGAGATGTCTTGGTATTAGTTTACTGAGGCCTTTTTGGAGAGGTTCGTGCCTTATAGTCTGAGGGATCGAATAAGAGAAACATTTGTTCATCGGAGCAGGGCTCCATAACTATTGCAGAGTATGAGGCACACTTTCATACCTTGTCTAGGTATTCCTATGCCAGCATTACCACTGAATCTAAAAAAATTTAGAAGTCGTGAAGGGATTAGATATTTCTCTTTAGATAGCTACATCTCAGATGGTAGTGTTTAGATCCTCATTTTAGAGTATAGCAGACTATACTAAAATGACTGAAGGTATTCTTCGAGCATCTCAGAGAGGTACCAAAAAGGTGTATCATATTAGAGAGTTTAGGGTAACACTTCTTGAGGTAGGGATTCCAAAGGTTTTAGTGGATATTATGGTAGACCAGTGCAGGTATCCTTGTAGAGCTCAATTAGTGGGTCTTTTAGTTCAGCAATTCTGGGTGGCCATTTCAATCTAGTAATACCTCCTCCTATTGAGTCGGGTCATAGATCTTGCTATGTGTGTGATGAGACTAGTTATATCTCCAAGGACTATCCCCATTGTGTGTTCTAAGCTACTCTTATTTAAGCTGTGAGAGGTAGAGGTTCTATCAGAGGTTCACGAGGTAGAGGTAGTGCTACCTGTGGCGGTGGACATGGGGCTACTCAAGCATTTAGTGGTCGTGGATAGTGCTATGCTTTACCCTCCTAACCAGAAAATAGAAAAGGCTTTCAATGCTGTTATCACAGGTATCATCCCTATTTATTTTAGATCTGCATATGTGTTATTTGATCTGAGATTGACTTTCTCCTATGTGTCTACATATTTTACTTAGGGCTTTGATTCTGTTAGTGATCCTTTTGCCATGCCTATTCTTGTATCTACCCCTATAGGATATTCTTTAGTGGTAGATCGGGTGTACCAATCTTATATTATGTCTTTTACTGCGCATGAGACTTAGGTAGATTTGCTTGTCATAGATATGGTTAATTTTGACATCATTTTAGGTATGAATTGGTTGGCGCCTTACCATACTATCCTAGATTGTTATGTTAAGACTGTAACTTTAACTCTACTGGGTATGCTAAGGATAGCTTGGAAGGATATGCTTTATTCAGGTCCCGAGAGGGTTATATCTTATGTTCAAGCTCGTCGCTTGGTTAAGAGGGGATGTTTATCCTACTTGTATCATATTTGTAATACTAGTGTTACTTCACCTCCTTCTTTGGATTCTGTTTGAGTTATCCATGTGTTTGTGGATGTGTTCTCTATGAATTTGCCTGGTATGCCTCCGAATCATGATATTGACTTTGCTATTAATGTTTAGCCAAGCACCAAGCCCATTTTTATCCTTCCTTATAGGATGGCCCCAACCAAGTTGAAGAAATTGAAGGATCAGTTACAGGAGTTGTTGGATAAGAGATTTATCCAACCTAGTGTATCACCTTGGGGTGCGCCTATCTTGTTTGTGAAGAAAAATAATGGGTCTATGTGTATGTGTATTGATTATCAATAGTTGAACAAGGTGAGGGTTAAGAGTAAGTATTCTCTCCCTTGTGTTGATGATTTATTTGATTAGCTTCAGGGCGCTTCAATGTTTTTGAAGATTAATTTAAGGTCTGAGTATAACTAGTTGAGGATTAGAGCTTCGTATATTCTGAAGATAACTTTTCATACTCGATACGTTCATAATGAGTTCTTGGTCATGTCCTTTGGGTTGACAATGCCCCAACCACATTTAAGTAGTTGATGAACAAGGTATTTCAATCGTATCTCAACTCTTTTGTAATTGTATTCATAGATGATATCTTGATTTATTCCAAGAGTGAGGCCAATCATGAGGAGCATTTATAGATCTTGTTTCACAGATTTAGGAATAAGAAGTTGTATGGAAAGTTCTCCACATGTGAGTTTCTGCTAGAGTTTGTCTCTTTTTTGGGTCATGTGGTGACTTAGGTTGGTATTATGGTTGATCCAACCATGATTACAGTGGTTCGTGATTGGTCTAGGCCTACTTCGCCCATTGAGATTTGGAGTTTTATTGGCTTAGCAGGTTACTATCGATGTTTTGTTGAGGGTTTATCATCTGTTTTAGCCCCATTGACCAAGTTAACTCAGTAGAAGATTTACTTTCAGTGGTCTAAAGCTTGTGAGGTGAGCTTCCAAAAGCTCAAGGATTTGTTGATGTAACCTCCTATATTAACCTTGCCCAAGGAGGGCATGGGTTTTACCATCTTTTGTGATACTTCAGGTATAGGGTTAGGTATTATGTTGATGCAGAAGGTTTAGGTGATTGCATATGCTTCTCGTCAGTTGAAGCCTCATAAGAAGAATTACCCTACCCATGATTTGGTGTTGTATGCGATTGTTTTTTGCTTTGAAGCTGTGGAAGCACTACTTTTCTGGAGTCCATTATGAGATTTTATCAGATCATTGTAGGCTTTAATATTTCGTCACCTAGTGAGATCTTAATATAAGGCAACACCATTGGCTTGAGTTGCTTAAGGATTATGAAATGACTATTCTCTTTTATCCAGACAAGGCTAATGTAGTTGTAGATGCCTTGACCCGAAAATTGACTGGCATGGGTACCTTGGTGTATCTTTTATCCCAAGAAAGGCCTCTGGCCATAGAGGTTTGGTCTTTAGCTAACCAGATAGTTAGGCTTGATATTTTGACATCTGGGTGTGTTTTAGCATTCATGGATGCTAGGTCTTCTTTTATGGAGAAAATTTGAGCACATTAGTTTGATGATGTTAACTTTAGACTGATCTGGGATAAGGTATTGAGTGGTGAGGCTAAGGAAGCCTCACTCTATTCATATGCTATTTTGAGGATTGGAGGTTGGGTTCGCATGCTGAGTGTAGGTGATAAGATTAGATTGATTGTGGAGGAGACCTACTGTTCTAGGTATTCTATACATCCAGGAGTGACTAAGATGTGTCGTGATTTGAGGCAGCATTATCGGTGGGGCAATTTGAGGAAGGATGTAGCGGATTTTGTAGCTCGTTGCCTATATTCCCAATAGGTGAAGGTCGTGAATTTGAGGCCTGGTCATTTTCTTCAAAGGTTACCTATTCTTGAGTGGGAATGGGAACGCATAACTATAGGCGTGGTGACTGGACTGCCTCATACTTCTTATGGTTCTGATATTGTATTGGTCATCGTGGATCGATTGACCGAATATGCTCATCTCATTCTTATTTAGGTTTCTCTCTATGCTGAGAGGTTAGACCGTATATACATTAGTGAGATTGTATGTCTTCATGTTATGCCAGTGTCTATCATCTCTGATCGAGGTTCAGTGTTCACATCTCACTTTTGGAAAACTTTTTAGGATGAGTGGGTAGTTGGGTTGATCTTAGTATGACTTTTCACTCCTAAACCAATGGTACATTAGAGCAAACTATTCTAGTTTTGGAGGATATGCTCCATACTTGTGTGATGGATTTTGGTGGGCAGTGGGAGCAATATCTAGCTTTGGCAGAGTTTGTATATAATAATAGCTACCTGTAACACCCCGGGATTTTGGCCTTTAAAATTTTTTGAGCTTTTGGCTCACTACCTTTGTCATGACTTCTGCTGAATAGTTGTGAGATGTGGTTATGGGTTGTAGGGACCCTGGTCATAACCAACGCAAAAACTTAGTGGCAATGTTCTGCTTTGAGTACGAGTGGCTCACTTAGAGCCATAAGGACTTATTACTTGTCGTAGGTTCAAATCGTAGGATGTCCAGTGTTTAACCCATTTGGGTTCTGTGTTGCCTACAACTAGACCCTACGAGTCGTAAGGTCTCATTACGAGTAAGCTTGTTGAGTCATAAGGTTAAATATATATGGGGGTCCTGGTCACTGTCTTGATTTCCACTCATTGTGATGAGCCGTAAGGAGTGGCTATGAGTCAATGGTTGACTCGTAGTCAAAGGCAACACTTTTTTAGCTTTTAAGTTGAGGGCATTTTGGATATTTCCCCTCTTTCCCAACTTGAAACCCACATCTTATAACCTCTTTAAGGTATCTATAGTTGTCATAAAAAACTCAAATAACCTCTCAAACACTCCCTAATCCTCAAGGCCAAGAACACTTTGGGTTCTTAATAGACTAATCAACTGGGGCTTCCATGGGTGATTTCTCTCTCTACTTCTTAGTGATTAAGTCTTCTTACTCTCCCCCCATTGATAATTTTTGTAAAAGCATTTGAATTAAAGTATTGTTCATAAGATATTGATGTTCGTTTGAAACAAGGGTTGGGTGTTTTGAATGCTTATTGTTGAACAATGTTTTCCCATAGTTTAACTATGGTTATTTATGCTTTAAATATGGTTTTGAACATATGAGTACATGGGTATGGTGAATGAACTTGGGAATTATGAATTCTTAAAACTATGACTTTTGAAGTGGTTATAACTCCAACCCCGTATTGTGAAACTGGCTTTTAGTTATGAGAAATGTGTGAATTTGAATTATTGCATTATAGTGTTGAATTGAATCCTATGGGATTGTGATTTCACAAACTATTGCTTTAATGGACTAAAGGAGGTCTAGGTATTCCTCTAAATTTATTTTATGAACTAAAAGAGGCCGTTACGTTCCCCCAATTTAAACATGATTGTTATGGCATGGAGTTAAACTTGAAAGTGAAGGGTATAACGATACCCGTGTGTGCCTTATCGGTTGGTTCATTGATTAATAATTGGGAATATGTGCAACTTATTTTATATTGGTCTTAATGGGGTTATGTAGCGATGCCGTGAAGGTGTTGGTCTTGGATGACTTGTACTGAAAACTCGTGTTTGCCAACATGAGGTTTAGTCTTGATGACCTGTGTGCATGAGTCACACTTGATATATTTTGGGATAGCAAATTGCCTTGATGACTTAGCTTTCCCTCAGTTTTTCTCTAGTACATGCGGCTAACATGCATTGGGGCACTTTTATTAGGGGGAGCTGAACCCATATAGCCCATGGGTGCCTGTTATAATGGTTGAGCTACATAGTCCAGGTTAATAGTTTAACTTCATGATCAAACCTGTTCCCTATCCCTTCATGAGATATATATGTATATGTACTTGAATATGGTTACGTGTATTGATTTGACTTGGTTTTGAATTGATGGCATTACTTTATCTTTATCCCCGAGTACATACTAATGTTCACCCCACTAACCATTTCTGGATGCTTAATCCCCACATGATCTAGGTGCCGAATCAACTTCTATATTTCTTGCGAAAGAGTTAGGTGGATCAGCCCGGTTCGTTAGTCTTTGGTCGTTAATTGGTGAGCTTCCATTCCTCCGGAAGACTTAGTCATTTCATCATTTTCTTTTCATAGTCTAGATTTGAAGGGTTCACATTATCATTATCATTGTCATTGTCATTGTCAGAGTCAGGGGCATGTCCCGACACTTTATTGGTACTCATCTGGTAGAGGCTTTGTTTGGACTACTGTGGACTTGGGATGGTTTAGTTTGGTTGGTTTTGGTTGTAGGCTTATTATAATGTGTTTAAAATTGATTTACTTATTATATGTTATAAATTCATCCGAAAATAGGTGTAAGGTAGTCGGTGGTTTGGGTATTTGGGGGTGGTCTCCGGTGTTTGTTAGACTTAAGATACCCGTCAAGACCAGTCCCTGGTTCAGGTCGTGGCACTACCATTCCAATATTGATATGGCTCCTTTGGAGTTTTTGTATGGTAGGATTTGTAGCTTTCCAGTGGGTTGGTTTAAGGTTTCTGAGATTAGGCCTCGAGGTACAAACTTGCTTCGAGAGTCTTTGGATAGGGTTCAGATCATTTAGGATATACTTCGAGCGGCTCAGAGCAGACAGAAGTGCTATGCGGATCTTAGACTTTGTGCCTTGAATTTTAGAGTAATAGTTCTCCTTCTATTTTCACCCATGAAGGGTGTGATGAGGTTTGGGAAGAGGGCAAGCTTAGCTCTAGGTATATTGGGCAATTTGAGATTCTTCCGACTATTGGTGATGTGACTTATGAGTTGGGTTTTAACATGACTTGAACCAGGGTCTGGCCGTGTCGGGTATCTCAAGTCCAACCTGGATCGGAGACCACCCCTAATACCCAAACATTGACCTCCTAACACTCCATGTCGGATGAATTTTGAACATATAACAAGATAAGACAATATCCATTTTAAGTCATTATGATAAGTTTATGAACAAAACCAACCACCAACAACCAAACAATGAACCAATACCAATACCAATACCGACACTGATACCGCCCATGTCCACAGTAGTTTTACAAAGCCTCTAATCGAAACCAAAGAGTATCTAGTTGGGATAGGTCCCTGACCATATCCAAAACCAAAGCCAAAAGAAATAGAAAAAACATAAAGAAATCCATAGCATGAAATAGGGCCTTCTGAAGTATGGAAGTTCACCACTTCAGTCTGACTCATGAGTTAATCCCGAATCCTAGTCAAAATGTAGGAGAGGTAGAAGTATGGCCAGTTCCTGCATTGCATGAGGATACAACATACGAAGGAGGTTAGTGGGGTGAACGCTAGTATGTAACTCAAGGATAAGGACAAAATAATGCCATAAATTCAAACCAAGTCTAACCAAAGCAAATGTACACATCTATGCATATCCATTTATACACACACACACACACACAAATATATATATATATATATATATATATATATATATATATATATATATATATATAATGCTGGGATAGGGAATAGGCTTAACATGAACTTTGCAACTTTAACCTAAGTTTGTGTAGATTTACCGTCACAAATCCATCCACGGGTAATATGGGTTCAGTGTTACCCCATGAACTGGCCCTAGTACGTGTTAGCCACACGAATCGGAGATATCATAGATGACCAAGGATTCCTTTGCATCATTTTTCATCCATGATACATTATATGAATATACACTTTGGGGATTCCCTTGTACCCACAAGTACATGATCATCAAGACCAACCCTCATGTCGGTAAACATTAGTTTCGAGTATCAGTCCTACGGACTCACACCTTCACGGATAGCTATCATAACACTCATTATATCCCAATTAAAACATGCAATACATAATCCAACCACCGATTTCAGGAGTTAAACATTAAGACATTATTAAGTGGTATCATCATACCGACCATAGCTTGCAAATAATCTCATTAGCCAACACTTAAGGGATTCCTATGTACCCCTCAGACTCTATATTTAAAATCAGTTGGGGGATTCCTATGTACCCCACAAGGTTTTCAAAACCATCCTTAACAAATTAACCATTTATTATATGTATTAGTTTCAAGAAAAAAACCAAACCAAATTATAATGCATAAACCGGAATCAAGTATGCAAGTGATTTGAGGTTGTACCAATTTCCATACAAACCAATTAATTTGTGGATTCCTTTGTACCCCTATTTCCATACACCATTCCCATCTACTCTATTTCATTTATCAACCATAAATTTAAGCACAATAGTTTTGTAGATATCATGGAAAAAAATTTAAAGAATTGATATTAAAAACCCTCAACCCAGTGTTCAAAACCCAACATCAATATCTTATGAACAAAAACTTTAAATCACATGCTTTCTAAAAATTGACAATGAGGGAAGAGTAACATGCCTGAAATACCAAGAAATTTGGAGAAGAAGACACCCTTAGAACCCTAGATGACTACTTTCGCTGAAACCCTAGCCTTAACTTGAATAAAGAGTTTGACAGAGAATTTGGGAATGTTTTATTAGGAGTGATGTGATAATGAAGCACCAAGAAAGGCTTTAAGTCGAGCGGTCCAAGGGGTTAAAGTAGGAAATGTCTAGAGTGCCTTCAACTTAAAAACTGAAAAGATCTCCTTTGCTTACGAGTCATCAACCTTTGACTTGTAGTCACCCCTTAGGACCCGTCACCACGAGTCGTAACCAAGGCACCATACATTATTATCCTTATGATTCAACTAACCAACTAGTATGAGACCTACGACTCATAAGGTCCAGTCGTATTCAACATATAGCTTAAATTAAGAATTACATTGGACACCCTATGATTACACCTAATGACTCATAAGATATCCTTATGGCTCTGAGTGAGCCACTCGTGCTTACAAACCCTCTTCAAGACCAAGTACGGGCCAAAATACTGGGGACTGAGTTTCCTCTTCTTCCAAAACCGTATTACTCCCTTCATGGGATATACTTTCAAGAACACCCAATCGCCAACCCCAAACTCTAACTCCCTACACCTTACATCCATATAGGACTTTTTGAGACTTTAGGCAGCTTTAAGTCTATATGGGGATAGAGATCGAACGAGTGTTCGGAATAAGATAAATCCCAAAATCAATCTCCCTATCGGGAGGGACACCAAGAAAATTATAAGGGAAGACCTCAGGGAATTCATTAACCACGGGAAGAAAATTTACTGAAGGAATTTTTGAGTTAGAATATTTAACTCGGATCAAGTGGTAAAGATGCCCTTGGAAATTAATTTTTGAGCTCTAAGATACGATATGAATCTCCCCTTAGGCAATAGAGATTCCCCTTCCCACTCAATGATTGAATCATTAGGGAATTTAAATATGACCTTATGGGTTTGACAATATAAGAAGACATAGAATAAGTACAAAAAATCCATCCCTAATATGACATTAAAATAAACCATGTCTAACTGTATCAGATATACCAGAGTTTTTCTACCACCAATAAATACTACATAACCCCTATAGACTCTTCTAGCAACCATAGAGTCACCCATTAGAGTAGAGATTAAAAAAGGATTAGGGATACACTCGGGACCAAAACCAAAATACACAACCATAAATAGGGTCATAAAAGAAAGAGTGGACCCCAGATCAAGTAAACAGTACATATCATAGGAAAAGAGTTTCAACATACTAGTAATAACATTAGGAGATGCCTCAGACTCCTGACAGCTGGCGAGAGCATAGAGATGGTTTTGACCAGTGCCAGAGCTAGAAGGTGGACCCAATGGTGCAAAAACTTATGAGGAGGCAACAAGAACCTTGTTAACTCTAGAAGCAACCTTACCCATGAGACAGTATCTTAGCATATGCCCAGGATAACCATATTTAAAACACCTATCCCACCCTTCATCATAAAATCCACTATGCAACTAACCAAAAAACCTATAGAGAGGGTATAATGGAGCCGACTGAGCCCCACCAGTGTGAGTTTGGGCATCCTATTCCCTATACACACTATTATGCTAAGAACAGTGATAACCTAATGGCTTTAGAAAGGGAGCACAAGCCAGAGAGTAGGAACCAGAACTCCACCACTTCTTCTTAGACTACTTTCCACCATATTTACCACCTTATTGCTGACCTCCACCCTTATCTGAATAATAAAACTTCTTGCTTTGCCACTCTTAAAATTTAGCTTGCTTCTTCTTCTCTTCTTCGACTTGCTGCATATAAATCAGAAGTCGAGAAATATCCATATCCTTATTTAATAAGGCAGCCTTACTCTCTAGAATCAAGTATTGTGATAAATTGGAAATAAACTTCTTTATTCTAGCCCTTATACTAGACACCAACTCTGAAGCATACGAAGACAACTGATTAAACTTTAAGGCATACCCCTTGACTGACATTTTGCCTTGCTTCAGGTTAACAAAATCATTCAATTTTGCCTCCCTCAACTCTTAGGGAAAGCATTACTACAGAAAAAGCACTAGAGAAATTATCCCATAATGCAAACTTAGCATCATCATGCCTATACTAATCCCATTCCTTATACCTTTGGTATGCCATATCTTTCTGTTGGTAAGTAGTAAACTCCACGCCCTCCACATTAGTGGCATGCATCATGCGAAATATCTTTTTCTATATCTTCAATGAAGTATTATAGATCTTTCTTAATTTAGAACCAGTGAAAGTAGGAGGACTCAATCTCATAAATTGGCCAACTCTAGTGGCCTTAAAGGATGGAATAACCCAAGCAACACGCTCAGTCTGAGAGGCTACCAACTTTGTAAGAAAGTGAATTGACTGGCAAAACTCTGCATTAGATACATCGACTCAAGGTTCTTGAGGTAGAATAGGAAGAATTGGTGGAGCTCTATCAGGGAAATCAAAAGTAGTGACCCTAGACCACGTCTGAACTCCTAGAGTAGGATGAGTTCTATTTATATTGTCCTCAGACTGGACAAAAGAGTCCCCATGGATATCAGATCTTCTTAGAGGCATAATCTAAAAGGTGAACAAATAGGAATTAGAAAGACTCATGACCTTAGACTATACAACTCAAATTAAATTAACAAGAAATGGAAACATTCCCAAATGCCTCGTAGCCTCTCCATTATAAGTTTGGCATGCTACACACCCATAAAAAAGACTCTACTTGACATGGATTTATGGACATCTAATTGAATATGAACCTAGCGGTCTGATACCAATCTAACATGACCCAAACTAGGGCCTGGAATATCGGGTATCTCAAGTCAAACCAGGACCAGAGCCCACCCCCAATACCCAACCATTGATGTCCTTACACCCTATGTTGGATGAATTTCAAACATATAACAAGATAAGAGAATTAGGACATTATGATAAGTTTAAGACCAAAACCAACCACCAACAACCAAATAACCAACCAATACCATTACTGATACTAATACCGATATTGATACTGCCCATGTCCAAAGTAGTCCGATAAAGCCTCTTATTGAAACTAAAGAGTATCCATTAGATACATGCCCTAAACCATATCCAAAACCAAAACTAAAACTAAAATAAAAAGAAATAGTAAAGACAAAGAAATCCATATATAAAATAATGCCGTCTAAAGTATAGAATCTCACCACTTTATTTTGACTCACAAAATGATTTTGAATCCTAGTCAAAGTATAAAGAGGTAGAAGTATGGCCAATTTTTGCATCACATGGGGATACAACATCTGAAGATGGTTTGCAGGGTTAATGCTGGCATGTAAATCAAGGATAAGGATAAATAATGCCATTAATTCAAACTAAGTCAAAACGAAGCACATATACAAATCCATGTACATTCATGTATATACATATACATATATATAATATTGGAATAGGGAATGATCTTAGCATAAACTTTTAAAATTTAACCTGAGTTTGGGTAGTTTTACCATCATAAATCTATCCATAGGATATATGGGTCCATTGTCACCCCTTGAATTGACGCTAGTGTGTGTTAGCTGCACGAACCAAAGATATCATAGATGAATAAGGATTCTTTTTTACCCTTCACCATCTATGATACATATATATAAATATATAGTTAGAGGATTCCCTTGTACCCTACAAGTACATGGTCATCAAGACCAACCCTTATGTCGGCAAACATGAGTTTCCAATATCAGTAATACTGACTCACATCTTCATAGCTACCTATCACAACTCCTATTATTGCATAATTAAAATTTGTAACATATAATCTAACCACCAATATTAGGATTCAAACATGAAGGCATTATTAAGTGGTATCATCATACCGAATATTGCTTGTAAATAATTTCGTTAGTCAACACTTAGGGGATTCCCATTTACCCAGCAGACTCCATTATTAAAATCACTTAGGGGATTCTTATGTAACTCACTAGGTTTTCAAAACCATCATGCACTAAGTAATAATGCATAAACCAAAATCAATTATGCAAGTGGGTTGAGGTTTTACCAATTTCCATACCAAACCAATTAATTTTAGGGGATTCCTTTGTACCCCTATTTCCATCCACCATTCCCATGCACTCAAATGTATTTACCAACCATTAATTTAAGCACAATAGTTTCTTAGATGTCATGGAAAATAATTTAAATAATTTATATTAAAAACCCTTAACCATAGTTCAAAATCCAACATTAATATCTTATGAACAATACTTTAAATCACATGATTTTGCAAAATTGACAATGAAGGAAGAGTAACATGCCTAAAATACCAAAAAATTTGGAGAAAAAGGCACACTTAGAACCCTAGATGACCATTTTTTTTGAAACCCTAACCTTAACTTGAATAGAGAGTTTGAGAGAGTATTTGGGAGTTTTTGGGAATGATGTGATAATAAAGTCCCAAGGAAGGCTTTAAGTTGTGAGGTCCAAGGGGTTAAAGTGGAAAATATCCAGAGTTCCATTATCTTAAAATTAAAAATGGTTGCCTTTACGTATGAGTAAACCCTTGAATCATAGCCACTTCTTATGGCCCGTCACCACGAGTCATAACCAAGGCAGTACCACTAAGGCACCCTACACTATTATACTTATGACTTAACTAACCAACCTGTAATGAGACAATACGACTCATAATATCCAATCATAGTCAACACATAAACCAAATTGAGACGTACACTGGACACCCTTTGATTATTCCAAATGACTCATAATATATCCTTATGGATCTTAGTGAGCCACTCATACTTAGCATAAAATCAAGATATAAACTTACTAGTCTGGTTATGACTCATCCCAATGACTCATCAGGACACCCTACGACTCATAGAGTCCAGTTGTAACTAGGACAGTGAGCTCAAAGCTCAAGGAATTTTCAAGCGCAAAAATTAGGGTGTTTCATATTTGGTGTTCATCTAGTTTTTCATATTTCCATGATTTGCCATTATATTCAAGAAGATTCTTATGTCATTTATTGGGATTCAATTTAGTTAGATGCGAGGTTATTCCTTACTGAGAAGCCCATCTCTATCTTGGCTAGAGATGTCAGGCGGTTGTATTCTAGAGTTATTCTAGTAGTTAAGGTCTAGTGAAAGCATCGATCTTTAGATAAGGCTACTTGGGAAGTCGAATTTTATATGCATAGTTCTTATTCCGAGCTTTTTGTTAATTTAGGCATTTTCCTTTGCCTTTAGTTGAAGGACAAACTAGATTTTTAGTGGTGGATGATGTAATGACCTAATTTTTTTGATGATTTATGTGAAATATTTTTCTATGTAATTTGACCATTTTACCCCCCTCCATGGTTGTGTTATGGTTTTTTAGGGTTTGGAGGTGCCTGGCATTGTTTACAATGTATTTCAATATATTTTATGTGAAATTATGGTTTTCGGTGGCTTGAAAAGCCTTATAGTTGACTTCAGCCAATATATATTGACCTATGTGGTGGATGGCAAATCGTACTGTTCCATCAGACCTGGAATGTTGATTTTAGGGGGGTAATATAGTTGGTGAGGTTTTATGGCTTTTAAATCTCATTTCAACTCTTGGTTTAGAAAGTTGTGGAATTGAGTTTTGGAGGTCAACTTTGTGAAAATGATGTTTTTTGAAAATCTGATATCGCCAATAAGTTTGGAGCATCAAATTTGATAAGGTAGCATATTTTATTTGCATTCATGGGATTTTAGATGAATCTCGAGGGGTCTGCGGAGACTTGGACACTATATATAACCATGTTTTGCCTTCCCCCCTATTTTTGAGTTTTGGAGATTAATATTCCAAACTTTGAGCAATTTGTTTTATTTCTAAGCTTGGGTAAGCTTCTTAACACTTATCTCAACTACTTTACTTCGATTTTATCATCTAATTCTTATTTTAACACGGATTAAAGTGAAAAATTGGGGATTTTGGCCTAGAAGGCCTAAGACTTGTATTTATTTAATTCAAACTCTGTTTTTAACCCGTTTTCACTCGGGTAAGTTTCTAATATTCTAGTTATCAGTTCTCTCTCTATTTTATCTGTAAAACAATTCCAGATTCTTGATTTCAAAAAGAATTTTTGGGAATTTTCCAGTAAAGCTTAAATATGGGTTTTATTCAATTTGACCTTGATTTTAACTTATTTTCACTTGGATTTTCATATATAGACTCCTAAAATTATAAGGAACATATTTTAAAGATAAACCTATAATTTTACCCTTTTTTTTGGAAACCCATTTTGGGAGTCTGTTTTGACCCTGACTTGAAAATAGGAAAAATAGACATCATTGGATTTATTTTGATGCTTAGATTTTATATTTGTATGATTTAGTCGATTTTGAATCCATTCATAAGGAGTAAGGCTTCGGATCAGAGGCTTCTATATAGGTTTTTGGCGTTCACGATAAGTTATAACTTAACTTTCTTCAGACTATGTTGGGTAGTGAATGTTGATACAAAAATATGTTAAGATTGTGGTAACTAATCATGATAATGGATTTATTATCGTGTTGTGCCTGTGTGGGGGCCTATATAAAGATGGTATTTGATGGTCTTGGTATACTATTTGCTGTGTGGGATCGTGTGGGGTCCTATATGATATTGTTGGCCTTGTGTACATGAAATTAGTTGTGTCTTGATTTATGAAAAAGTCTAAAGTGGTATCAATGATTATTTTTATATATTTTAATCTGTTGGCATACAATTTATGTTAAAATTTATGGATTGTTGAAAACATTGAGTGGATTAGTTGCTCACTTGGTTCATATATTGGTTGGACATGGAAATACTTATTCTGGTTGATTGTGAGCAGTAAATCCTCACATTATATACATTTATGAAACACTGGTACCACCGTGGAAATACTGAAAATATTTAAACACTGGCTTTTTCTGATAGAAAATGTGACATCTTTACAACCCTCTACCGAAGGATGTGCTAGAGAGGAGTTATGGATTTTAGAATTTGATATTGGTTGGATATGAGTTAAAAACAACCTATGGGTCCTACGTCGAGAAACTTTAGCTCTATAGGTGTATATAGAGGTTGTGCGATAACGTCGAGCATCATCATTATTCTCATCATCATTATCATCATTATCTCTATTGCATTTGTATTTACTTTGTACATTTCTGTGATGTATTTATTTTCCTTGATGTGATACCAACCTATGTGTATTTCTTTCTTCATATTTGTATGTGTGATACCTGTCTACTTAACTTTCTCTTTCGTGTTGCTATGGTGTATGTGATTATTATAGAACTATTAGTAGAGACGCTGTGGGCTATCATTGTTGGACATTTTCTAGTTGTAGGTGATGTTCCCTTATTGTTTATTTTGTATGTTTTATATTCAGCTTTTTTCAGCCGGCCTATAATACCTACTGAGTACAAGTGGACCGTACCCACCCCTACTGCACCCTTTCAGTACAGATCCAAGTTTGACTGTGCCTTGTAGTGGTTGGCTTCGAGCGATACTTTGGAGCTATTTGAGGTAGCAGTTAGATTCTTGCTTTCGAGGTCTACTACTATCTTTCTTTCTTAGTCTATGTCTTATTTTGCATTAAGAGACAGAGTTGTTCCTATTTTAGATATGTTAGGTATTTTTATCTTGAGTTGTACTAGTTAGTTCTTACACTATGGCATCAATTTTTGGCATTATGGTATAATATTTTAGGTTATGTTTTTCTGCTTTCATTATATTGTGTGGCTAGTCTTTGTCCTAAAATCCTTACTTTGGGTTATTGTTATTATTTTTCCTTCTTCTATCAGTTTATGTGATAGGCTTACTTGTCAAGGCTTGCCACGACAAGTGCCATCATGGCCTTTAATTTTTTTTGTTGTGACATTTACCTTATTAATGGATTGGGCTATTTTTTAGTATGCTTATGTTATTATGCAAGATATAGGGTGGGATTTAGCTGTTCAAAGTATGAGTAAGAGTATTTAGTTTAATTATGTTATTAGGCTATCTCAAAACTGTAGACTTGGAGTAGTTGGCATAGTTATTCATTGCTTAGGTGGATTGAGCTTCACAGTATATATTTAGAATGGAATTGCCTTAATTACTCAAGGTAGGTAAAATTACCCTAGTTGTTCATGTTAGACTAGAATTGCCTTAGTAGCTATTATTCTAAGTAGGATTGCCTTACTTGTTTATGTTCGGGAAGGATTACTACCTTAGGGTTAATTATGGCTTACTTGACATCTCATAATGAACTTAGATACCTTAGCCTAGTCTGGGGTAGAAGTTGACTAAGAGGACTTTTAGGGATTAAAATTGGCCCCTTTTGACCCACTTTAGGCCAAGACTTGTGATAACCTTATAGACTAATTACGTATGATATACTCTTATTGATGTTATGTTTGAAACTTGGGGGGAGGGGGCGGAATATAATTGCTGATGGTATTGATGATATAAGTTTGCTACAATTCTGACAAAGTTAATGATAATTGTAATGATGCTATTGAGTTCTATTTCAAGTCTGGCATTTTAGGTTTTTTTCATGATGTGATACAGGATGAATAAATTCTTAGTTATGGCATAACAGTTGGGAAATTATGATTTGGTGGTTGTTAGTTTCCTTGATTGTACCCTCAAGGCTTATGGGGACCTGCGTTGGGTTATTTATTTTTCAGCACTTATTGGATTTTTGGGGCTCAATCTTTTAGTTAATGGTATGATCTTTATGCTATCATTCTTGTATGTATTTATTTATCTATGTACAATGGCGTTAGAACTTATTTCAAGGTTTGCCATTTTTATCTTGACTTGGCTTATGTAATCTTGTATCTTATCATATTTATATCATGATTTACCTCTGTCGGAAGATAATGCCTACCGATTACCCATGGTTTTGGTAATCAAACTACACTTCTGTACCTTTTAATGCAAATTAGAGTACTAGTTGCTGCCACTGATTTGACATTCATGCAGAGTTGTTTTTGGAGATAGGGTGAGATCTTGGAGTTAGAGTTACCCTTTTTTCCTTCTATGTATATGTATCTAGGATTTCATTTTCGAGACGAAGTGTATTTGACTATTCAGTACTCATAGTTTGTTGTAGTAGTTCTTGTACCGACATTACTGAGTCTTGGAATGTTTGTTGGTTTCTATCTATCTATTAGATCTTTATTTCTATATTATTGCTATTTGAATCTTTAATTATAAATTTCCGGCTTTTAGGCCATTTTCTTACCAAGTTATCCCATTGCACCTAACTCTGGGCTATGGTTCAACTTACCTACTGGTGGAACAGGGTAGGTGCCATCATGACTCATAAATCAGGTCCTGACATCTCAATGAATTATCAACTTGACAAAGAAAACCTTTCCCCATGGAAAATGTTCACACTGACCATCCTCGACCATCTTGAATTCGGATAAACTAACAGAGACATCAGGAGATTCTGAGAACAAATAAGTATGAATGAAATACAAAATTGACATTTGCTGCGCATCCTGAATATTGTTTTGAAAATGTTTAACCAATGTTTGTTTTTTGAAATTTTATTTTTCTCCTTTGGGAAATACTTTTCCATTAACAGAGAGGGCTCTGAATAGGATCCTGAAAGTCTTTAGTGTCGGTGGTGCAATTCAAATTGTTGATGAGAGAAAATTCAAAAAGCGTAAATTTAAGCACAGTTCCCTTGACGTATATATGTAATTCATTGGATTATCTTGTACCTACTCAAGTATCAACAATCACTTAGTTATTTGTCCATTAAAATTTGATTTTGGCATATTAACAAATATCCCCAAGCATGTTTTCTTGATCAACTTAAGTATGTCTTTACCTACAAAATTCTTAAGATCAATATAAAATTTTTGGTTACGTGAATTACCAAACCTCAGAGGATGAGCTCGAACAACTTTGATAATATATCTTATCCCATGCGTTCAGAAAAATATAGAACATAATATAAGAATCTGATGTATCAGGAGTTCAAATCCTATATCTCATATATATCTTTCTATGTAAAATATTTAATGTATCAGGAGTACAAAACCCATAACACATTCAAAATTTTCTATGTATAGTAAAGTTTTGAAACTTAATTTACTTAGATATATGTATCAGAAAAAATTTATATTGAATGTAGAAGGTGTAAAGAATCCATATCTCATACAAGACTTTCTATGTGTCAGAAATCAAATTTAAAACTTAATACCATTAGATCTATGTATCAGAAAAAGCATACATTGAATGTAGTAGGTGTAAAGAACTCATATCACCCCATATCATATATAAATCTTTCTATGTATCAGAAAGCATGCATATCTCTATTAGAAATAAGTATATGTATCAGAAAGCAAGAAATATCTATGTCAAAAATAGGTATATGAATCAGTAATAATCTTTACATTCCCGTTTGTTTCATTTTACACTATGATATATAAATAGAATGTATACGTATGAAATTTACCAGTCTAATACAAAAAAGCATACCTTTGGTAATGGGTCTCTCACACTTCCTTTCCTTTTCTCTTTGCAACAACAATTGGAAAAAATGCATTTTACCTTTACTACTAGTTGCCTCCCATAAATTCTTCATCATTATCGAATCGTTTCAATGCTTATATTTATTTTCACAAAAATCATTGTCTTCATAATTGAAATGACCAGACATAAGCCCAACACCAACTTCAGTTGGAGTTGTTGCATGCAATTGAGTACGATCACTACCAAAAGATTGTCCTGACTCCACTAATGATGTTAAAATGATGAAGGAACATAAAATTAAAAAATGATTAACTTTAAATTTTGAACTACTAAACTTAAAAATCAAATGAAAAATAAACTAACCTCCAAAGTTTTATGTAGAAGTAAGTTAATGGAGGTTGTTTGTGAAAGTTGAAACTTCAATGCTGATGGAGTATAGGAGAACACGATTCTGATTCAAGCAAGGTAACTTGCATCATCTGCGCTAATCCTACAGTAAATTTGGGCGAGAATATAAGAATTGTGGGTTGTGTAATGTAATGGGTTAGTATTTGAAAATAAGCGTGTATAGTAATTTAGAAGGGATTTTTCTAATTAGTTTAGCGGGGTCTGATTTTAAGTAATATTGAAAACTTAAGGTGTTGTTTTAGGTAATTTTTTCAAAAAGTAAATTGGATGGTCAAAATCTAGTTCAAATTTTAGGAGCAATTTGGTCATAGAAATGGGCTCATGAGATCTTTACGTTGTACCAAAATCTAGTTCAAGTGTGACGTTAAATCATAAATATGGAGCTTATGATATTATCCAAGATAACATTAAGATATCCTATATGGGGCCATATATTGAGGTTTTGTCTCAATGGCCAACTCTTTTAATATACAACACTTTTTTTTGAGAAAAAAATGATCAAATTTTCTCATGTACTATTTGAATTAAGTTATTTATCCCTTCATGAGAATTCACTCTAATATTTTTTAATTAAAGAATACTCTAATATTTCACACTATTTGGAGAAACTATTTTTGTACTCAACCCATATAGGAGCTTCAAGTTGAGGATAATTTTAAGGAAAAATTATACAAAACCACATACTTAAGAGACCTTATTACATAAAATTCCTTATCTTTTATACATTTACTTAAAATTTGACTTTAATATTTTAATCTTGATACATATGAACAAAACCTCATCTAGGTTTTACTCAGCATTAACGCCTGGAACTTTTTTTTTTCAAAATTTCCCTTCCCTAAAATTTCTTCAACTTATCATCAGTTGAGACAACTTCCATCTTCATTACTGCAACTTCTTCAAATCGTCAATGTACTACTTTAAATTTATCAATTTTTTAGATATTTTTGAAAGGTAAGTTCATTGTTTAAATAGATTTTAAGTTAATATTTAACAACAGAGACAATATTCTTATATGATTTAATCATTGTGCGTTAATTTTTTTAGCTTCAATGGATAATGAAGATTCATCCTCATTCAGGTTGTGTATTTCCCAAACTAAAATACAAAAAGGTGTTTCTGTAAGTCACCAAGTTGTGAATTTTACTTCGGCTAACTTTGATTACACCGAAGAAGGTTGTTGTAAAAATTGGTCTAAGCTTTGCAATAACTTGAAAAGATGAAGAAGCTTGGAGAAGGTTATGCTGGGATAAATTAAGAATCAAACAAGCAGATGGAAAATTAGGAGGAATTAGAGCAGATCCCTAATTCTCAGCTGAATCAGGTATGGAATTCATCGTTGATACATATAGGTGATACATATTTTCTTGGTTAATGAGCTTGACACAAAAATAAAATATTTATTTATTGATAAATTTTTCTATTACAACAATGATTTATATGAGTGATATATTTGCTATCAGTATATGAGTGATACATTTATTGACAGTTTATGAGTGACACATTTACTATCAATTTACTAGTGATACATCTATCATATATTTTTGTATAGTTATTCTTTTTTTGATTTATTTATAAATGGGTGTTACATTTAGCATATATTAAAATTTAACTTGTGTTTTTATCAATATATGTTTTGGTAGAATTTTAGTTTGGTTGTAAAAAATTGGCCTTCCCACAACTTACGGTGTGGGAGTGAACACATCCTCAATATAGTCTTTAAACTTAAAGAAGTTATGAAAAATGAAGGAATCAGAATTTTCTAAAGCACCTATTTTGGGTCATTCCTAGACTTACCAAATTGTAACTTCAAGGATCAGTAGCAAGATATTTGATGACCTTAGAGGTTATCATGACCAGTTAAGAATATTGGTCAATAATACCATCCTTCATTTTTCATTGTAAGAGTTTGTCATTATTACTAGTTGAAATGCACTAGAAATAAAGATGATTTCAACTATTTTGACCTTCCTCCCTATATATTACAGAAAATGTGTTTTCCTAATTCCAAGAAAATATCAAAAGAAGTGAGTTATTAGCTATTTTTTGAATAGACAGAGAAGAAGAAATATGAAAAATGCAGTCAGGATTGAAATTTTGTACTTTATACACACATTTGTGTTCTCACAATTAGATAAAGCGAATATCCCCACTTGAAACTTTCTATCACGACATGACCTAGGGTTTGGCCATGACAGGTATCTTAAGTCCACTGAGGACCAGAGACCACCCCCTTTGCCTAGCTAAATAGAATACAATACAACTAGTAGTGGATGAATTTCAAACATATAACAAGATAGAGCTAAGTATAAACCATTTAACAAAACAGTTAAGCAACTAGCTCAGAAATAAATCTAAGAACTTTAACATCAATCAAATCCATAGTAATCCACAAAGCCTCTAGTAACTAAGAACAACTAAGTCGGGACATGCCCCCTACCATAGCCAAAATAAGTCCAAAAGGTATATTCAAAAACATGAATGAAAGAAGGCTATGAAATGAGGGTGTTCCTAAAACAACCTAGGTTTTAATCCTTAAAAAATTTCTTGAGTTTGAGATTCTAGACATCATACGATTGGGGGTATTTGTTGTATGATAGGGTATAGTTTAGGGCCCTCAACTCGTATGTTAATCAGTGAGGTTTAGTTGGTTTCTATCCGTGGTATGAATTTACATCATACTAGTCGTATGTTAGGGTACTAAAAGTATATTACCAACTATATGATGTCCTATGTCTAGCCTAAATGATTCTATCCTACCTAAGGTACGGTTCTAGGGTACTTGTCATATGCTTGGGTATGAGTTGGACTTTGTGGTTGTATGTTGGTCTATGTTGGAGACCAAGTTGCTGCCTAGGGTATGAGTGGTGGTTACCACTTGTACGTTGGGGTACAGTTTGGGGGTTGTAGTCATACCCCCTGCGGGAATTTATATAGTTTAATTTGGGTGTTATCCGAAAATTTCCCCTCTTAATCCCTTATGACCCCATGACTTAAAACACTTTTGGCACATCATTTTACCTATTATTCTAAATCAAAAACACTAGAAATACTCTCAAATCTCTCCAAGCTCTTGGGTTAAGCAAAGGCTAGGGTTTTCTTCAAGGTGGTTAATTAAGGCTCTAAGGGGTGGTTTCTCTCTGTCTTCTTTATTGTCCAAGGCATATAACTCCTCCCTCATATTTAGTTCAACTAAATTTATGTTTTTATCAATGGTTTTCATGATTTAATTATGGGTATTATTTGGTTTTGAATTATATGTTGGGGGGTTTTGGTTGTTTATGGTTGAATATTGTTTTCCCATGTTTTCTTATGGTTTTCATGTTAAAATTGTAGAACTGAACATGTGGTTTCATGGGAATAGTCAATTTATACTTGGTTTTGATTTCATAAACTATTTGTCCTCAACATGTTTGTTAAAATACCCATGAGAATGGTTTTGTCACATGGTATGACTTTTATGAAAACTATTGCATTGTATAATTTGGTAATGGAACCTAAATAGGGTAAATGGATTTAATGGATAAATGGTAAGGCCTTGGTGGCTATGGATTTTATTTAAAACCTTATTGGATACAAGGGAATCCCCCAAGTAAATCTAATATAGAACCTATGGGGTACATGTGAATCCCCTAAGTGATTGGCTAAGGACATTTCTTGCAAGCTATAGTTGGTATGACAATACCACTTATTATATCCTTGGTTAATAATATATATAATTGGTGATTTGCTTGTGTTCTAATAGTTTTTATTGGGCAATAATGGTGGGTTATGATAGCTAACCATGAGGGTGTGAGTCCTATGAACGAACACTGGAAACTTAAGTTTGCCGACATGATGGTTGGTTATGGTGATTATGTACTTGTGGGGTACATGGGAATCCCCTAAGTTATACTTATATATATCTATCATGGAGGGCAAAGGGTACATGGGAATCCCTGACCCCTATGATATTCCATTTGTGTGCCTACATGCATTGGGTCCCATTCAGGGGGTAATACTGGACCCACATAGCCCATGTGAAGTTTTAGAATGGTCAATCTACACAGCCCAGGTTAGAGTTTGAAATGCATGCTAAACCCGATTCTCTTTCCTGGCATGGATTATATATGTATATGTGTGGTTGTTCTTACATATGTTTATTTACTTAGTTTTAAATTTTGGCATTATTTTATCCTTATCCTGAGTGCATACTAGCGTTCACCCGCTAATCCATCTTCAATCGCTATATCCCCACGTGATCAAGGAACTGACTGTACTCTTCCTACTTCTCAGTGATTGGATTTGAGGACAACTTGTGTTTGATTGAAGTGGTGACCTTCCATACTCTAGAAGGCTCCATTTTATGTTATGGATCTCTTTACATACTTTTGTTATATCATAGACTTTGGTTTTGGCTATGGTCGAGGGCATGTCCTGACTTTGGTATTGGGGATGACACCGTTTGACTATATTTGATTTGTGATTATTCCATTTGGTTATGCTATATATATATTTACAATTTTATCAAATAAAAGGTATAGGGAATTTATGTATGGGTATCGTGGGTGGTCTCCGGTCCTGGTTGGGCTTGAGGCACCCGACATGACTAGGCACATAGTTAGGGTCATTTTAGATTACTATCAGAGCCCTAGGTTCTTGGTCACGTAGGAGTCCAAAAATCTGTGTCATGTAGGGTCTCTTTTAAGGGTGTGTGGTGCGCCATACTTATAAGAGAGAGACTAATAAACATTTACGAATGTTTCTCTTTGTTGTGTTCTATTTTTAAGCTTGTAGTCTAAGTCCTGTAATATTCTCTAATTCCTATTTGTTTGCTTTTCAGATCATGTCTCGATGATCTGAAGTTCACGAAAACTCTTCTGCCCCAATTGGGGATAATGTTGAAGGGACATGCCCTACTCATGAGATCCATACTCATTCTAGGGGTCCAGTTCCTGATTATTCTGGAATTCCATCGGTTTCCTCTAATCCTTCCCAGGATGACATAATGAATGCTGAGTTTCATCAGTTGATTCATATGATTTATCAGTTGGTAGCTTTGCAGGTTGAGCCTGGTGTATCTGCTACTCCATCTTTTGAGGCCACAAAGGTTGGCTAGTTCATAAGGTTTAGCCCTCTAATTTTTAATGGTGTTTAGGAGAAGAAAAATCCTTAATATTTTCTGGATAAAATGGAAAATATTTTTAAGGTTATGCATGCCACATTTGTGGAAGAGGTTGAGTTTCCAGCCTACCAGCTAAAGGATATGGTGTACCAATGGTACAAAAAGTGGGATCAGGCATGGGGTGATGATGATGAGTCTTCTCTATAGGAAAATTTCTCTTATGCATTTTTAGACCACTTTTTTCCTTATGAGTTGAGGGAAACTAAAGCGGAAGAGTTTATTAATCTAAAGTAAAGGGAAGATATCGGTCAAGGGATATGCCTTGAAGTTTCACCAGTTGTCCTGGTATGCTCTAGAAATAGTGTATAATATAAGGGATTGGATGAGGAAGTTCACTTTGGGATTTCTTATAAGTTGATTCTTAAAAGTAAGGCCGCCTTACTGGTCAAGGATATGGATATCTCTAGGTTGGTTATTTACATAAAATAGGTGGAAGAGGAAAATAAAAAGTAGGCTGAGATAGAGGAAAGGCAGGGCAAGAAGTTTAGATTCTCTAAGTAGGGTGGTGGCCAACAACAGAGTGGCAGGGATGGTGGTAAGTGCTCCAAGAAAAAGTGGGATAATTTTGGGTCTTACTCAATAGCTAGTGCTCCCTACCCAAAGTCGTTGAGTGATAGGCGGTTCCAAGGTGGCAGCAACTTTAGGGCACAGGGTGCACAGTCTCAGGCTAGTAGGGCTCAGTCAATTTCATCATATCCTTTCTGTAGATTCTGTGGTCATTTGCACATGGGTTTCTATGATGAGGGAAGGGACAGGTGCTTTAACTGTGGTCAGCTAGGACATTTCCTTAGAAACTGACCTTTTGGTAAGATTGCCTCTTGGACAAACCAGGTTTTGGTTGCTTCGTCTACAGCTCCAGCACCAAAGGATGCACCATCTAGTTTTTGCACTACTCAGAATCATCTTTGTGCTCTCACTACCTGACAAGAGTCCGAGGCATTGCCTGATGTCCTGACTGGTATATTGAAACTCTTTTCTTATAATGTATATTGTTTACTTGATACAAGGTCAACTCTCTCTTATGTGACCTCATTTGTGGTTGTGCATTTTGGTTTTGGTCCCGAGTGTGTTTTAAACCCTTTTTCTATTTCTATACTGGTAGGTGACTCTGTGATTGCTAAAAGAGTTTATAGGGTGTGTGTGGTATCTGTTGGTAGTAAAGAGACTTGGGTGGATCTATTTGAACTAGATATGGTGGATTTCAAGGATATTTTATGGATGGATTAATTACAGTTGTGCTATGCATCTTTAGACTATCAAACCGATAAGGTTGTATTTAAGTTCCTTGGTGAGCCAGTTATTAAGTGAAATGATGGTTCCCTAAATCCTAAGGGCAATTTTATATTATATCTTAGAGCTTGGATATTAATCTCCAAGGGGTGTCTTTATCACTTAATCTGGGTTAAAGATTCTAACTTAAAGGGTCCTTCTTTGCATTCAGTTCTGGTGGTGAATTAGTTTCTTGAAGTTTTCCCAGATGACCTTCCTGGTGTTCCTCCAAATAGGGAGATTGAGTTTGGGATTGATCTTATTCTGGACACTTGTCCAATTTTTATTTCCCCGTATAGAATGGCTTTGGCTAAGTTAATGAGCTTAAGGAGAAAATAAAAGATCTCTTAGATAAGGGTTTTATCTATCCTAGTGTGTCCTCGTGGGGAGCATTGATATTATTCATGCGTAAGAAGGATGGTTCCTTTTGGATGTGTATTGATTATCTACAGTTGAGTAAGGTAGCGGCAGAGAACAAGTATCCTCTTCCAAGAATAGATGATTTATTTGAATAGTCGAAGGGTGCTATATTTTTCTCCAAAATTGACCTTTGGTCTGGTTATCACTAGCTTAATATTAGGGAGATAGATATCCCTAAGACAATTTTTGGTACCCAGTATGGTTATTTTAAGTTTCTTGTTATGTCTTTAGGTTGGCCAATGCCCCGACGACATCTATGGATTTGATGAATAGAGTCTTCCACCAACTTTTGGATATATTTTTCATTGTGTTCATAGATGAAATTTTTGTGTACTCTAAGAGTGAGGTGGATCATGCTGATAACAGTCGTATTGTGTTGCAGACCTTTAAGGAGCAACAATTGTATGCCTAATTCTCCAAATGTGAATTTTGATTGAATGTTGTCACTTTTTTGGATCATATTATTTCTAGTGAGGGTATCGTGGTGGATCTAAAAAAGGTTTAAGTGGTTAAGAAGTAACCTATACCCATGACTCCAACCGATATTCAGAGATTCTTTGGTTTAGCTAGCTACTACTGGAGGTTTGTGGAACGTTTTTTGACTATAGCTTCCCTATTGACTCAGTTTACTCAGAATAAGGAAAATTTCTTTTGGTCTGATTCTTGTGAGGGTAGTTTTGAGGAGCTAAAAGATAAGATAACTTCAACTCCAGTTTTGACTGTGCATAAAGGAATGGATGGGTTTGTGGTTTACTGTGATGCATTCTGTGTGGGACTTGGTTATGTTCTGATGCAGCATGTAAGTTGACAGCCTATGCTTCTAGGTAGTTGAAGGAGGATGAAATGAACTATCCTAGTCATGATTTGGAGCTGTTAGCTATGGTGTTTGCATTGAAAATTTGGCAATACTGTTTGTGTAGGGTCCATATAGATATCTTCTAGAATCGTAAGAGCCTATAATAGGTAATTACTTAGAAAGAACTTAACCTCAGACAGAGAAGGTGGCTTGAGCTTCTTAAGGACTATGACATGAGTTTTCACTACCACCCAGGTAAAGCTAACGTGGTTGTTGATGCTCTTAATAGTTTATCCATGGGTAGTTTAGCTCATGTGGATAAGGAGAAGTGGGAGTTAGTAGAGGAGATTCACCATTTTGCTAACCTTGGAGTTTGCCACTTGGACTTTGAGAATGGTAGTGTGTTTATTCAGAAGATGGCACAGTCGTCTCTTGGTACTGAAATCAAGGAAAAACAGATGTTAGATTCTATCTTATTAAGGATCAAGGGTGATATTGGTAGGCAGAAGGCGATAGATTTACAAAGTTTTCTTAACGGTACTTTGCGGTACCAAGGGAGATTATACGTTCCCGACGTCAATGGTTTATGAGAAAGGATATTGGCTTAAGCACATTATTCGTGTTATGTTGCACATCCTATTTTGAAGAAAATATATCATGAACTCAAGGAGATGTATTGGTGGAATGGTATGAAGAGGGATTTGGAAGATTTTGTGGCCAAGTGTATGGTGTGTCAACAAGTGAAAGTTGAGCACATGAGTCTCGGAGGATTGTATCAAGAAATTGAATTTCCAGAATTGAAATGGGAAGTGATCAACATGGATTTATTTATCGGTATTCCTCAAACTCAGAACTAATTTGATTTGGTTTGGGTCATTGTGGGATAGGATGACAAAGTCTGCTCACTTTTTGCCAGTGAGGGCTAAATTTTTGGATGAGGATTATGCAAGTTTGTACCTCCAAGAGATTATGAAGATGCATGGGTACCTATTTCTGTGGTTGCTGATCATGGTATGCAGTTTTCATCTCACTTTTGGCAATTGTTTCATAAAGGAATGGGTACTAAGGTTATTCTGAGTACTATTTTTCACTCGCAAATGGATGGGCAAGCATAGAGAACTATTCTGCCATTGGAGGATAAGCTTCATGCGTGTATGATTGACTATGGTGGTAGTTGATGAGTGGTGAATTTACCACTCATTAGCACTCAACATTCATGCACACTACTGTGATTTTAATGTTTAAATGAGACAACATGGTGATTAAATACACTAATTTCCATATTTTGCAGGCATAAAAGTTATGAGCATGAAAGATGTGTATGCCAACTGAAAATGGATAAAAAAAGGAGAAAAGAAGTGCAAATTAAAGACCTGAATAAGAAACCAACCTCAGATACTGCAACCACAGTTTATGGGCTGCGATTGTGGACAGTCAAGACAGGTTAAAGTATCGTGATCATGGTAGCCACAATCGCGGGAAAGATTTAGCAATTGCAGTTATCCGAGAATGTGCCTAGGGGCAGTTTTGTAATTAAATTCAGCCGAATGCAATTCCTTTTACAAGAAAAAACCCTTTTTATTTTGGGCATTCTACTCTCTTGGAACATTTTTGAATTTGAGTATTAAAACTCTAATTTGGGCAAGAATTGTATTTTGATTTGGGGAGACTTTGAATTTAGTGTAATTGAAAAAAGAATGCTTTCAATAATCCCTATGGTATATTTTTCTCTCTTTTCTCCACGAGTAGCTAAACTTTCATTGTCTTGGGATTATGTTGAACTAAGGTAAAATTATATGTGGTTTGTGATATATTTGTGTATATGCTAGTTTGTAAATGATGAGTTTCACTATTGCTTGGTTTAATTAGTTGGGATTTGTGGGTGAAAACCATAAATTATTTAAAGCTCACAAAATTCTTGAAAAAGAAGTTTGGGTGAACTATTGGAACCCATATCATCCTTGAAAGAGGGATATGGTTGACAAAGCAATAATGGATAATTGATGGATGTAGTTTGCTAATTTTCACCATCTTAGACATATGGGTGATTAGGAAGTTGACTATATCTTGCATATCTTCCTTGAAATAGGGATTCCCAATTGAGGTAATAAGTGATTGTAATTAGCATACTTTTTAGGTACCCAAAAGGGTCGACGAGTGATATTCTTGAGGTTTTGTTGACAAACTAGCCTCAAGGGCCTTTGACTTAGATTACCACATAATTGATAGCTAGATTGTACACTAAATCTTTATGCACCTATGCATAACTTGCCCTTAGGTAGACATAATCCCTAGATTCCTCTCATATTGATTTGAAATCACAATTGTTGTTTTAATTTGTTGGTTTGAGTTGTTATTGACATATATTTGCCAAAACCAATCTCTCCATTTTATTTATGAATTTGTTTTATTCACATTGCGGGTAACTTACTAGTAGCATTTAACACCCATTGGACTAGAAACCTGATTTCTCTCCTCGTGGATTCAACCTCAACATAAGTTGAGTTATTGACAATGATCGTCCTCTACCAATTTTGATGGTATAGGTAAGCGTTATCAAAATGGCACCACTGCCAGAGAGTGAAATTTAGTTTTCATTTGTGCGGTGTTGAGTGTTACTTTGGATACAACAGTAATGGATTGTATTTATTTTGGTTGTTGTTTTTGTTTACATTTAGGTGATCTTCATAGTATACACAAAACCATAAGTGACAATGCAAGTCACGCTAGGTCTTTCGATGACCCTCTTGATGATAAGGAGTAACTTAATGCGTTGGTCATTTAAGTACCATCCGTATCCCACCTACTCATAGAAATAGTGTCTTTTATGTCACAAACGTCATATTGCACATGCTACAAATGCAGGGACTTTTTAGGGGACAAGCCTATGAGTACCCCAATTTGCATTTGAAAAACTTCATCAAAGTGTGTGCACCTTTTGATATGCACATATAATCGAAGAGTCTAGATGACCTTGTCTCTTCCCATTTTCTCTATTGGGAATGGTGGTATTGTGTCGTTGCTCTCTTCCAACTGGATTAGTCACTTCCTGGGATAAACTCACCGTGGTCTTACTTGATCAGTATTCCCCACCATCTAAAATGCTCCAATTATGATGAGATCATGAAATTTAGGCATTTGAATAGGGAACCCTTGTATGAGGTATAGGAAAGATTCAGTGAAAAACCCATGCATTTTCCCAACTACAAGGTCCCAGAAAAGATGCTTCTCCATATCTTCTATAGGGGTCTTGATCCCCTCAATAAATCATAGTAGACAATGCGGCAGGGGGCTCTCTTGTGAAGTTGACTTATCATGAGGCTTTAAATTTGCTTGATGAAGTTACCAAGCAAAACCGGGGGTGGTATACCCGGGATGCCGAGGTACCAAAAGGATCTCCTACTACCTCCATTGTTGACAAGAAACAATGAAAGAGAGATGCAGAGAGAGAAGAATATGGCAGAAATGATGACTTGATTGGAGCTTTTGACAAAACATGTGATGGGTTTACCCACAAAAGTGGTGAATGTAGTGGTATATAAGGCCTATGATGATGAAGAGGCCAAGAATCTTGATGAGGAGATTTGGTGTTTGGCTAATTATTTGGGGGGTTCCCGCCCTGCCTATTAAAGACAAGGTGAGAACGAAGGTTGGAATGGAAGGAATAGAGATCACGACTATGATTGGAGGGATCGAGACAGTGATTATGATCTCTATGTTCCTCCCTATGACCGGGCATAAAATAAAAAAGGTAGCTCTATCGACCCCAATAAATACAAAACCGAAGATGTCTTAACAAGAATTTTGATGAAAGTGGAGGGAATAGATAAAATGTTCCATGAATTGAAAGGCAATTTTTTACAACTCAACGAAATGGTTGTGTCCCACTCCAATTCTATCAAATAATTTAAAATGAAAATCGGGAAAATCTCCTCTCAATGGAATGCTTGACCAAAGAGGGGTCTTCCTAGCGACACTATTATGAACCCAAAAAATAAAGCTCAAGTATTAGAAATAGTCACTAGGAGTGGTAAGACTCTTGGTGATCATTTGAAGGAAGTTTAGGGAGAAAATATGGGTGAAAAAGATCCCAAGGTTGATCCAATGAATGTGAAGACAAAACTTGTGGTTGAGTTAAAATAAAGTCGCCCGACATTTCAAAGTGAAGAAGATGAAAAAGAACTGGAGGAAATGGATGAAGAGGTGGTTGAGAATGATAAACCACAAGATGATTTATTTACATTCTTTCAAGACTCCCCTCTATTTCCACAAAGACTTAAGAGAAAAGGTGAGAATGACAAGCTCAAGAAATTTATGACTAAGCTTAGAAACCTCTTTATAAATATCCCAGTACTTGAGGCTATCCATGAGATTTTGGGGTATGATAAGCTTATGAAAAAATTGATGTCAAAGTAGAAGCTTGTTGGAGATGACATCATTGAAGTCACCTATGGGTGTAAAGCTATCATAAGTAGTGAAATGGTTTAAAAAAAGGACCCCGGGGCCTTTAATATTTCATGCACCATCGGGACACATAAGTTTGAAAAAGCTTCATGTGACCTTGGTGTGAGTATTAATATCATTCCCTTTGTAATATATTGGAGTCTTGGCTTGAGTATCCCCACTCCAGCATCGATGAAGCTTTTGATGGCAGACCAATCCGTAAAAAACCCGGTTGGTGTTTTGTTAACTTCTTGGTGGAAGTGGATAAATTCATACTTTCAACAGATTTTGAGGTGTTAGATTGTGAGATGGACCAAGAAGTGCCTATTATCATTAGTCGACCTTTTCTTACTATCGAAAAGGCCATTGTGGATTTGAATCTTAGGGAAATGAGGTTTAAAGTTCATGATGGTGAAGTGTGATTTCGGGTGGTGAAAATAGAGAAGAAACCCATGGAGCTTAAGGTGGTTTCATTGATAGGTGTTGACAATAAAGAAGTAAAGAATGGTTCCTTTGAGTATCCAACTTTAAAAAGATGGAAGAGGTCATGTAACGACAATAACTAAGGTGCTATGTGGGAGGCAACCCATAAATGCCATGAAAGTGGCTCGTATCCTTTGTTTTAATTTCGTAGGGTAGATTTTAATTTTGTCATTTGATTAATCCATGTATGTGTGGCACTATAGAGTATTTTGAATGAGTTTGAGAAGGGGAAAGTGTGAAATTTTTATAGGTTGGCTGAATAGGAAAAATGTGCCAAAATTAGGCAATAAGCTGAAGAGAGGAATGCAAAGGTGCAGAAATACCCTTAGTTACCATGATTGTAGGCCCCGTATCGCAATCACAGTCACTCATATGTCCACGATCATAGACCCTTGACCGCGATCGAAGTCAAATTAGTTATATGACCATCCAAATCCCTCATTTCTCTCACACTCCCTTCTCAACTTTTCTCTCAAATTGTACCCATTTCGGGCCATATTTTGAGCATTCCAAAAGTATCCTTGCATTAATCTTGCATTATTACTCCAGTAAGTGTCTTGAATTCATGCTTTAATTATTGAAAATAGGCCATAGAATGCACGTTATAGGGAAGGCCTAAATCTGTGATTTTCAATGTTAAATTGGTGTTAAAATGAACTTGTGTGTTGGTTAGCAACTAGAATATGGAGTGCATGCACATAGGGAAGTATTGAGTACCCAAATTATGCATGAAGTTAAGGAAAATATCGGGTGCATACCAAGTGCTTGATCAAATGCCCTAATGAGTATTCGCAAGTGATTTTTACATTCTAAGGGCATAATCAAGTATCTAGTGATCGTTCAATGATTTTAGAACAAATTTAGGTTATTGAACAAGTTTTGCATTAAGATTTGAATTTTTGGACATTTGAAATTTTGGGTTGAAATCGGTCTCAGGTACCGTGATTATGGTCATTAGGATCGTAATTGCAGCACCGCGATTGTGGCTCTATGGCCCACGATCGTGGTAACTGATATTGATTTTTTTCCTGAACCAAAAAGTCTACACTTTAAATTTTCATCCAAACACCACCAAGTAACCATCCCATGAACTTTAGTGAACAATATAACTTAGTTTGTGTATGTAAATATTAGTGATTAATGTGCTTGTATTGTTCTCATGTTTTTTTAGATTGCCTCATGGAAGAACATGAACAATCTTGCTTTATGGCCCCCGAGTGCCACATCAATACTATGGTGATCTTTCGAGAAAAAAAGTTGTTTTTGGAAAGAGGAATATACTTGGAGAAAGTGCCAGAAAAGTTTCTCACATTTCATGAAGGGCTTGTGGCCATTGGGTGGTGGAGCTTCACTCTGAATTCTTTAAAGGTGAGTGATCAGTGTGTTCTAGAGTTATACACTAACCTTAACATAGTATCTTTCTCAGAGCCCTCATCTATGATTATCAGGATTCGGGGAAAGATGGTTAACTTTGGGGTGGAGCAAATTAATAATATGTATGGGCTACCAAATACTAACATAGCTGAATTTGAGGGCAAGGGGTGTGAGCCTAGAAGATGGTTAGCAGAGACAGGTTGTGTCCTAGAAGGGAAGTCTCTTGGGTAGCGTACGAAAAAAATATCCATGAATGACTTTACTGTTGAGGTCCGAATTTGGCTGACTATAATATATAGCCGGGTCTCCCCTTAAACTCACATGACAACAGTTCCTGATATACAAGTTCGGATGGTTACTTATATTTTAGATGGCATTCCTTTGAATGTCGGTCGACTTGTGCTATCAGAGATAAAGTTCTTCAAAAAACAAGGTGGTTCACATCTCTCTTTCCCCTCTTTGATTATAGAGTTGTGTAGGCAAACAATAGTTGATATGTATCCGAGAGATATTTGGGTGTGCCCTGGCACCCCCATCTACTCTCTTAAAATTTAAGCTGAGGGCCCACTGGTTAATAGCCAAAAAAGTAAAATCGACTTGGGTAAGTTGACATATATAGAGCCTGATTCTTGCAGGCAATCTGCAATTGGGCCTCTTGCGGATCTTGTGTTGATATTAGGGCCATTAGAGAGCTAGTGTCGGTATTTCCCTAGGGGATGAGAGAGCCCTCCACCACCCGCCTCTCATATGTGTCCTGCTCTAATTATGAAAGGTATCTAGAGGACTAGTGGAAGCATAGAGCTACTATTTATAGGCCTCAGAGAGCCTACTCATCCTTGACAGAGTTGCACTAAGAGCTTTGGATTTCACATAAGAAAATGGTAAAAAGGAAGAAGAAGAGGGATAAATTTTTTAGCAAGATATGGAAGGGGGTAAATGACCTTAGGAAGTTCCTAAATCCCTAAGATTGACTTTCTTCATCCCGAGTGGAGAGTAATGATGAGGCCCCAGTGGAGTGGTCCAATTGTGAGGATACTGATGATGATGCAAAGTCTGTAGTCGAGAGTAGCTCTTGATGCAGTTTTAGGGAGCAACATTATCTGTCTTTATGCTTATTTGTTTATGCAGCGAGGAGTGCCTGTCTCCATAGTTATTCTATTTGGACTTGCATTATTGATATTTTTAGATGTTTTTATGTTCTTTTGAATGATTTTTATTTTTCTTTAGGTTGTAATATTCGGGGACTCTGATGGTGCCCACATTTTCATGGATTAATCATTTTTTTATATTTTACTTTATCTTTATTTTGCATATGGCGATATCGGACAAAATTTTCCCTATATAGATTAAGTGATGACATTCTTAAGCAAAAAATATCGTGATTGGGTTTTGAGACATAGATACAGGGAAATGTGAGTACCCGTAGAATCGAGGTCATAAATGCAAGGGAAATCTAAGTACTTATGGCATTTTGGATTTGGGATCACATTTATACCTATGGAGAATTCTGAGTATCCATATGGTTTGCTCGTATGAAAACCAAAATATGAGATGAAGGTTTATGTTAGTACCATTATTAGCAAATTATACATGGTGCAATTGCAAAGGAAACACCCCTCTCCCTCTAAAATTTTTCAAAAATCAAGGGCACAGATGTGAGTGACCTTGTTTAATACTTTTTCTCTTCTTGTGACTCCAAAGTTTTGGCTAGTAAAAATTAGTATATGCTCTATTTATGTCTCTAGTGGGAGGGGCAATTGAGCCTCTTTGGCGAATTTGCATGCCATGTACGGTGAGCTTATTTGTCTAAATCTCATGCATACTTGTAACATCTATAACTTACCCCATTAGTATCTCAAGGCTAATTTCGATTATACTTGGTTGGTGATATGATCCTAGGCCATCTTTGTGAACTTTGAAGTTCACTCTAGCCTTAAAAGCCTACCCTTGCATAGATGTTATCCTTAATTAACCACTTTGATCCTTTAGACCCTTCGTCTGTAAGCACATTACAAGCCATAAGCCATTTAATTTTTATACCTCTTTTGAACCCTAACCTCTTTGAGCTTAAAAATGCAACTTGAGGCTAAAAGCCAAAGTTGAGGGTGGTGAAGATTGAAAGAGATAGATTTGGGCCACGAATTTTAAGTGAGTGCCTAAAAGCTTAAACACTGAGAACAAATGAATAAGAAAAAAAAAAAGATCCAACAACAAAAATAAAGTATGAAGTGTGTAAGAAAAAGAAATGAAAAGAAAATGGGTGAACCAAGGAATTAAAAGTAGGCACATGAGTAAAGAGTGAAAACAAAAGAAGTGGCCCATGGTCAAAAGTTGGATGGAATCGTGTGATGTGGATGTTCAAGGAAGGTATAGCCATGTTGTTCCTAAATGGTATCCTACCCTATCCCAAACCTATGATACATGCTTAAAAAGCCCTTCTAGATCTCCAACTAAGTGTATTCATTGTAGTGGCGATTGAAAATAGGGGTAAGCTATGGCATGGTACTTGTTAGCATCAAGAGTCCTTAAGAGAGAGAGTTTTTTACTTAAAAATAGGCCAAAGAAGTATAGCAGATTTAAGGTCAAAGGTGAGTTAGTTCTAGAGTGTTATTGATTGTTGCATTGTAGTTCTTTGAATTCTTTTGCACACTTGAAAATTGCATTTTATGCCGAGGGATATTGTGAAAATAGCTTTGCCCATGTTTGAAGAGCTACTTGTGGTAGTAACTAAGCTTGAAGTCATTATGATCATTATTTCATATAATTTGGGAATAAATATACATTGTCTCATGGTAATTGGTATTGTTGCTTGAGGACAAGCAAAACTTTAAGTTGGGGGTGTTAATTAGTGGTGAATTTACCACTAATTTGCACTCAACATTCATTCACACTACTATGATTTGAATGTATAAATGAGACAACATTATGATTAAATGTACTAATTTCCACATTGTGTAGGCATACAGGTTATGAGAAGAAAAGATGTGGATGCAAACTGAAAAGGATCAAAAAGGAGAAAAAAAGTACAGCTTAAAGACTTGAAGCAGAAACAAACCTAGTTACCATGATCGTGGTCTGTGGCCGCGATCGCGGCCAGTCAAGATAGGTCAAAGTACCGAGATTGAGGGCAAGCTTTAACGATCGTGGCAGTGTGGGAATGTTCCTAGGGGTATTTTTATAATTACATTCAACCGAATACATTTCATTTTAAAGGCAAAAACCCTTTCTTTTTTTGAATTTGAGTATTAAAACCCTAATTTAGGCAATAATTGTATTTTGATTTGGGTAGACTTTGAATTCAGTGTAATTGAAGAATAAATGATTTGAATAATCCCTATGGCATATTTTTCTCTCTTTTCTTCATGAGTATCTAAACTTTCATTGTCTTAGGATTATGTTGAACTAAGGGGAATTATGTGTGGTTTGTGATATATTTATGTATATGCTAGTTTTTAGATGATGGGTTTCACTATTGCTTCATTTAATTATTTGGGATTTGGGGTTGAAAATCCCAAACACCCTAAATGGATTTGTGGGTAAAAATCTCAAATTCTTTAAAGCTCACACTATCCTTTAAAAAGGGATTTGGGTGAACTCTTGGAATCCATATTATCCTTGAAAGAGGGATATGGGTGACAAAGCAATAATCAACAATTGATGGATGTATTTTACTAATTTTCATCATCTAAGACATTAGGGTGATTAGGAAGTTGACTATATTTTGGGCATCTTCCTAGAAATAGGGATGCCCTATTGAGGTAATTGGTGATTGAAATTGGCTCACTTGTTGGATACCCAAAAGGGTTAATGAGTGTTATTCTTGAAGGTTTGTTGATAAACCATCCTCAAGGACCTTCGACTTAGCCTAGCACATCATTGATATCTAGAATGTACACAAAATCTTCATGCACCCATGCATAACTTACCCTTAGTTAGACATAATCCTTAGATTCCTCTCATATTGATTTGAAATCACAATTGTTGTTTTAATTCGTTGGTTTGATTTGTTGTTGACAAACATTTGACAAAACCAAACCCCCTACTTTTAGTTATGAATTTTGTTTATTCACATTGCGAGTAACTTACTAGTAACATTTAACACCCATAGGACTAGAAACCTCATTTTGCTCCTTGTGGATTTAACCTTAACATAAGTTAACCTATTGATAATGACCATCATCTACAAATTTTGATAGTATAGGTGAGTGTTATAGTAGTTGGGTTGAGCATCTACCTCTTGTAGAGTTTTCTTACAATAATTGTTACAATTCTAGTATTGGGATGGCCCTATTTGAGGCCTTGTATGGTAGGAGGTATAGATCTTCTATTGGGTGGTTTAAGGTCGGGAAAGCAAAGATGTTTAGTGTGAATTTGGTTTACTAAGCCATAAAAAAGGTGAAGGTGATTCAGGATAGGCTTGAGGCTTCCCAAAGTTGGCAAAAATCCTATGCGAATGTGAGGCAAAGAGAGTTAGAGTTTGAGGTTGAGGATAGGGTGTTTAGGAAAGTATCTCCCATAAAGGGAGTAATGTGGTTTGGTAACAAGGGGAAGCTCAGTCCCCAGTATGTTGATCCATACTTAGTCTTGAGAAGGGCTGGTAAGGTAGCATATGAGTTGGAGTTGCCATGTAGTTTGAGCTCCATTTATCCGGTATTTCATATTTCTATGTTGAGTAAGTTTATGGGTGATCCGTATCAAATCATGCCTATTAATGATATTAGAATTTTAGATTTTTGGTCTTATGAGGAGGTCCCGATTGAGATTTTGGATCAGCAGGTTCATCGGTTGTGGACCAAGGATGTAGCTTCGGCCAAGGTTCTATGGAGGAACCAAAAGGTTGAAGAGGCTACTTGGGAAGCAGAAGAGGACATGAAGTTCAAGCATCCATTCCTATTTTCTGCTTTAAAAATTCGTGCGAAAGGTATTGTTCTTCATCATACTTTTGTTTTCTAACTTAGTTAAAGAAAAGATTAATTTTCTTGCATTTTTTTTCTAACTTGGTTAAAGGTTAGAGTTAGAGTGGTGTGGTGTAAATCATTCTTGTACTACCTTGTTCCATCATTTGGGGATGAATGATCCAAGTGGGGGAGAATTGAAACACCCTAGGTTTTAATCCTTAGGAAATTTCTTGTGTTTGAGCTTCTGGACATCATTTTACTTGGGGTACTTGTCGTATAATAGGGTATGGTTTAGGGCCCTCAACTTGTATATTGATTAGTGAGTTTTGTTGGTTTCTATACATTGTACGAATGGACATCACACTATTTGTATGTTAGGGTACTAGAAGTACAGTGCCAAATGTATGATGTCTTATGTCTAGCCTAGATGGTCTAGTGTGCTTTTTGTATGCTTTGGTATGAGTTGGCCTTTATGTTTTTATGGATGTCAGTGTTGGAGTCCAAGTTGCTGCCTAAGGTACGAGTACTGGGTACCACTCGTATGTTAGGGTACGATTTGGGTGGTGTAGCCATATCCAACTGCGGAAATTCAAACAGTTTAAGTTGGGGGTATTTTGTACATTTTACCTGTTAACCCTTTATGACCTCACAACTTAAAATAGTTTTTGGACATCATTTACCCTGTTATTCTAAATCAAAAACACTAGAAACACTCTTAAATCTCTCTCAAGATCTTGGGTTTACTAAATTCTAGGGTTTCCTTCAAGGTGGTCAATTTAGGCTCTAAGAGGTGGTTTCTCTCTGTCTTCTTTGTTGTCCAAGGCATGTTACTCCTCCCTCATTGTTAGTTCAACTAAATTTTTGTTTAATGAATGATTTTCATGATTTAATTATGGGTAATGTTTGGTTTTTAATTATATGTTAGATGTTTTGGCTGTTAATGGATGGATATTGTTTTCCTATATTTTTTCTTATGGTTTTTAAGTTAAAATTGTGGAACTCAACATGTGTTTTCATGGGAATGGTCAATTAGTACTTGCTTTTGGTTTTGGAAACTATATGTACTCAACATGTTTGTTAAAATGCCTATGAGAATGGTTTTGTCACATGGTATGACTTTTATGGAAACTATTGCATTATATAATTTGGTAATGGAGCCTAAATGGGTTAAATGGTTTTAATGGCTAAATAATAAGGCCTTGATAGCCATGGCTTTGATTTAAAACCTTATGGGACACATGGGAATCCCCCAAGTGAATCTAATAATGGAACCTATGGGGTACATAGGAATCCCCTAAGTAATTGGCTAGGGACATTGCTTGCAAGCTATAGTTAGTATGACGATACCACTTCTTATAACCTTGGTTAATAATATATGTAATTGGTGGTTTGGTTGTGTGCTAATGATTTTTATTGGGCAATAATGGCAGGTTGTGATAGCTAACCATGGACGTGTGAGTCTGATGGATGGACAATGGAAACTCATGTTTGTTGACATGAGGGTTGGTCATGGTGACCATGTACTTGTGGTGTACACAAAAATCCCTTAAGTTATACCTGTATATATATATCATGGAGGGCAAAGGGTACATGGGAATCTCCACACTTTATAGTATCTCTAGTTCTTGCGGCTACACGCACTGGGGCCTATTCTAGGGGTAGCACTAGACCCATATTGCCTGTGGGTAGTTTTAGGACAGTCAAGCTACACAACCAAAGTTAAAGTTTGAAATACATGCTAAACTCGGTTTCCTTTCCGACATGGATTATATATGTATATGTATGGTCGTGCTTACATATGGTTATTTACTTGGTTTCAAATGTTCACATCATTTTATCCTTATACTGAGTGCATGCTAGCATTCACCTTCTAACCTGTCTTCGGGTGCTGTATTACCTCGTGGTGTAGGAACCTACCATACTACTCCTCCTGCTCAGTGATTGGATTCGGGGACAACTTGTATTGGATTGGAGTGGTGAACTTCCATACTCCGAAAGGCTCTATTTCATGTTATAGATCTCTCTACATACTTTTGTCAAGTTATAGACTTTGGTTTTGGCTATAGTCAGGGGCATATTCGAACTGGGTATTGTTTTACTTTAAAATAGAGGATTTGTGGGACTACTTTAGGTTGGTGTGGGTGGTGTCGGTATTGGTGTCACCCTTGCATTGGTATTGGTATTGGGGATGACACCGTTTGTCTGTATTTAATTTGTGATTGTTCATTTGGAATGTTATATATATTTGGAATTTTATCAAATAAATGGTTTAGGGAGGTTATGTATGGGTATCGGGGGTGGTCCTCGGTCCTGGTTGGGCTTGAGGCACCCGACATGACTAGGCCCTAGTTCGGTTCGTGTCATTTACGGAGAATGGAAGCTCACCACTTCAAAGCTGACTAATGAGCTATCCAAAAATTACCTATCACTGTGCAGGGAAAGCAGAAGTGTATTCGTTCCTTGCATCGCATGGAGATACAACGTGCAAAAACGGTTAATGGGGTGAGCACTAGCATGAAACTCAGGATAGGGATAAAATAATGCCAATTAAAATCAACTCCAAACTCAATGTAGGTGTTCACATACATGCATACATACATATAATACAAACATATATGTATTTAAGATGCCGGGTTAGGGAAAAAGGTTTGGCATGAGATTTAAAACCACTGACCTGGACTATATAGCTCTAACCGTACTAAGGACACCCATGAGCTATATAGGTTTAGCTCCCCCTACTTAAAAGGTCCCAATGCATGTTAGGAAAATCCAAAGATGATCCAGGGAATGCCTTGACCCCAGCCAATGCAAAATATATATGAGTGTGCACTACTCACATGGTCATAAAGACCTCCACATCGGCAAATGTGGTTTCCGCTATCGGTCCCCCCGAACCTCCACCTTCCACAACAAGCTACACAGCCCCCTTTAAGCCCAATTAAAACAAGTTTCACATAACCCATCCATTTAACCAAGGAATTATCCATTAAGGTATCAACCAAAAGTATCATCTTACCATTACTGTTGCAGGCTTAAAATTATGCCATATCAATTCCATCCACTTGGGGAAATGCCACGATCCCCTTTGTTCATTAAATCAAGTTAGGGTAACTCCATGACCTCCTTTGTTCATTAAATCAAGTTTAAAACTTAAAACATGGGGAACAAGGCCTCCAAACCCTTTTTATCCATTTAACCATTTATGCAATGCGATTGCTTAGGAAAATGAGTCAAATCATGTGATTACCATATTTTTAATCCAATTATGCAAGTGGGTTGAGGGAACACAATTTTCAAATCAAATTCCAAAACAAAAATCATCAATTTAGGGGAATACCTCGACCCCCATCCCATTCACCCTACCCATGAACCCCAAAGGGTTTCAAAATACTTAAATAAAACTTGAACGATTACATTAAAACCATGGGAATTCAAATCAAGTAATAATCCTACCAAAACCCTCAAATCATATCACAATCCGTATTTAAATCCATATGAATAACCATTTAAACACATGATTTTAAGTAAAACAGGTTTAAGAAAAGAGGTACATGCCTGAAAGTACTATGAATTATGGAAGGAAATCAACCCATGAGCCCAAGATGATCAACCTTGAGAAACCCTAGCCTTGTTCTTGCTTTGAGGAATTTAAGAGAAGAGTAATGTATTTTGATTTCTCTTGGAGAAATAATAAGAAAATAAAGTCTCTTTAAGTCATGGGTCATAATTAGGGAAAGAGGGAAATGACCAAGTTGCCCCAATTAAAGCATAGAAAAAATAGTCGCCAGTGACTACGAGTCATGTCACTATTCCTAACGTCTGATTTTGTGTCATCTTCATGACTCATAGTCTGAGATGAGACATGGGGACTTCTCACTATATACCCTACAAATCGTACCCTATGACTCATACATGGACCTTTCAACTCATAGAGTCCTAGTCGTAACCACAATAGAAACTTGGGCACCTACATTGGTATGACTATAGAAAGCACCCTATGACTCATAAAGATTCATTATGACTCGTGACATCCTAGTCATAGTCACAAAAAAAGGACAAACCATACTTATCAACCTAAAACTTGAGCCCTACGACCGATAAAGACACCTCATGACTCGTTAGGTGAGCCATAGTCTGATCAGTGAGCTCTAAACTTAAGAAATTTCTATAGGAAAAAATTTAGGGTATTACATTACCCCTTAGGATCATTCATCCCCAAATGAGGAGTCAAGGAATCTATTAGCACGATTGTAACATATACACACAACCAGAACTCCTATAACAATGTCAAAAAATAAAGAGAATAGGAAAACCTATACCTTAAGCACGATTATCCACTTTGGGGAACAAGAATAGATACTTAAACTTCATGTCCTCTTCAGCTTCCGAAGTAGCTTCTTCAAACTTTTGGTTCCTCCATAGACCTTTACTGAAGCTACATCCTTAGTCCTCAAATGATGAACTTATCTATCCAAAAGCTCCCCTAGGACTTCCTCATAATACAAGGAATTTAATATACCAATATCCTCAATAGGTACCACTAAAGAAGCATCACCCCAGCACTTCTTCAATATCAAAACATGGAAAATAGGGTGTACAAAACCCAAACTCAAAGGCAAATACAAATCATAACCAACCTTCCCAACTCTTCTCAAAATCAAGTACAAACCAACATAACGAGGGCTAAGCTTCTACTTTTTCCCAAACCTCATCACTCCTATTATAGGAGATATCTTCAAGAACACCTAATAACCAACCTCAAACTTCAAATCTCTCCACCTCACATTTGCATAAGACTTTTGGAAACTCTAAGTAGTCTTAAGTGTATCCTGAATCACTTTCACCTTCTCCATGGCTTGGTGAACCAAGTCTGGACCGAACAATTTCGTCTCACCAACCTTAAACCACCTGATGTGAGATCTATATCTCCTACCATAAAGAGCTTCAAAAGGGTCTATAGCAATACTAGATTTATAGCTATTATTATAATCAAATTCAATGAGAGAAAAATGATCCATCGACTGCCTACAAAATTGATCACACTAGACCTTAGCATATCTTTTTAAGTCTAAATAGTCCTCTCAACTTATCCATATGTATGAGGGTGGAATGTGGTGTAAAAGTTCTCCCATGTTCCCAATCCTTGCTAAAATGAATGCTAAAAGTGAGAAGAAAACTATGTACCTCGATCCAAAATAGTGGAAACTTGAGCATCATGAAATTAGATGATTTCTAGAATAAACAACTTTGCATAATCCTTTCCAGTGTATGTAGTCCTCACAGGTAAGAAGTGAGAATACTTATTTATCCTATCTATAATGACCAAAATTGAATCATGCTAATGGCAAGACCACAGAAGACTAATATAAAGTCAATGTTGATCACCTCCCACTTCCACATAGGAAACTCAACCTCTTGAGACATGCCTCCAGGCCTCAAGTGTTCAACCTTCACATGCTAATACACCATACTCTTAGCCACGAAGTTAGCCATATCTATGTTCATTTTGTTCCACCAATAAATCTCTTTCAGGTCATGATACATTTTTGTTGAGCCCAAACAAACTGTATAACTTGACTCATGAGCCTTAGTAAAAACTCTTTCCCATAGACCATCAATATTAGGAACACATAATCTACCTAGGTACCTCAAGATACTATCTCCACCAATCTCAAATGCCATGATATTTTGCTGACCCACATCATCCTTAATCTGCATCAAGATGGGGTCCAAAACTTGCTTCTTCTTCACCTCTGCAACAAGTGATGACTTCACCACATCTTTCATAATCACACCACCATCCTCAGAGTTTGAAAGACAAATTCCATGATTAGCCAATTGTTGGATGTCCTTTACCAATACTCATCCACATGAGATGAGCTTTTCATGGACAACCTGCTAAGAGCATCAACAACCATATTAGCCTTACCTACATGGTAATGAAGACTCATATCATAGCCCTTGAGAAACTCAAGCTATCTCCTTTGTCTGAGATTCAACTCCTTTTAGATGAACACATACTGAAAGCTTTTATGATCTGAATAGATACCAACATAAACCCCATATAAGTAATAATGCCAAATATTCAAAGAAAACACAACAACTGCCAACTACAAATAATGAGTCAGATAATTCCTTTCATGAAATTTTAGCTACCTAGAAGCATAGGCCACAACCTTACCATTCTATATCAGGACATAATCTAATTCCACGCGCGATGCATCACAATAAATAACAAACCCATCAGTACCCGCGAGCAGGGTCAAAATTAGAGAAGAAGTCAATTTATCCTTCAACTTCTCAAAGATACAATCGCAGGCATGAAACCATAAAAACTTCTCTATTTTTTGAGTTAACATTATTAATAGAGTAACAATAGATGAGAAACTTTCTACAAATTTCCCATAATGCCTTCCTAAACCCAAGAAACTCCAAATGTCGGTTGGAGTCATGGGTCTAGGATACTTCTTAACTGCCTGAATTTTTTATAGATCGACAATGATTCCCTCAGAAATAACATGACTTAAAAAGGTCACAATATTTAATGAAAACTCACTTCGAAAACTTGGCATATAGTACTGATCCTTAAGAGTCTGCAACACTACTCAGAGGTGATTAGCATGCTCCTTCTCACTTTTGGAATATACCAAGATGTCATCAATAAACACAATCATGAATAGATCCAAGAACTGCCTAAATACCCAATTTATCAAGTCTATAAATGCAGCAAAAACATTAGTCAACCCAAATGATATCACCAGAAAATCATAATGACTATATTGGGCTCGAAAGGCAGTCCTAGGGATATTTGCCTCCCTAATCATCAACTGATGATACCCTGACTAAAGATTAATATTAGAAAAATATCTAGCACCCTAAATCTGGTCAAAGAGGTCATTTATCCTAGGAAGAAGATACTTTTTCTTCCCTGTCACCTTATTTAGCCACCGATAATCTCTACACATTCGAAAAAAACCATACTTATTATGCATGAAAAGAACAGGAGCACCCCCCAGGGACACATTAGGATAGATGAAACCCTTGTTAAGAGGATCAATTAAATGCTCCTTAAGTTCTTTCAACTTACCTAGAGCTATTTTACAAGGAGGAGTAGATATAAGACAGGTATTCATAAAAGACCGATCCCAATATCTATTTCTCTCTTGAGAGGAATACTAAGAAGATCATCGAGAAATACTTTAAGAAATTCATTAAAAACAGGAATATATTGTAGAGAGGGAACCTCAGAACTATTCTTTAACCTAAACTAGGTGGTATATACACCCCTCAAAAATCAACTTCTAGGCTCTAAGAAAATAAATAAACCTTACCTTAGGAACTAAAGAACTACCTTCCTATTTAATTATCGGTTCATTTGGTAATTAGAAGCTGACCTAATAAGTCCGACAATCTAGAGAAGCATAGCATGAATGAAGAAAATACATCCCAAAGATCACATCAAAATCTACCATATCTAATTCAATTAGATCCACCAATATCCCCTACCACCAATAGATACCATACAACCCCTATAGACCCATATAGATATAATAGAATCACCCATAGAAGTACACACAGAGAAAGGATAAAAAATACTCTTAGGACCAAAACCAAAATGAATAGCCACATAAAAGGTTACTTAAGAAAGGGTAGACCCCGAACCAAGTAAATAGTACACATCCTAATAGAAAAATTATAACATACCTATGACAATGTCAAGAAACACCTCAGATTCCTGATGGGTAGCTAGATCATAAAGAGGGGTTCGACTAGTGCCAACACTAAAAGTAGCACCCTTTGGCGTAGTAGCCAAAGAAGTAGAAACTTAAACCTTGTTGAAACACCCAGGGAAATGGTCCTTAGAAATTTCTTGGGTTTTGGACTTTATAGACATAATACAACTAACAATACTAGTCATATGGTGTGGGTATGAATTAGGTAACCCAGTCGTATATTGTCCAGTATTGGGTGGTGTTTGGAGGTTGAGTTTCTGAAATGTTTACAGATTTGGTGGGTATGAGTCATATGGTGGGTGATAGTTTGTAGGTTGGGTTTTCCTTCACTTAATCTGAAATTTAGTAATATAGCTAGGATTTGAGTACGAGTGTCTCACCATGAGTCATGAGATAGGGTATGAGTCATGTAGTCCAACCCATATTATAGACACTATCAACCCCACTTTATTCTGCTATGGGTATAGGTTAAGGGTACTAGTTTTACTATTTGATATGATTGGGGCTTGGTGGTCGTATTTTGGATAATGTTGGGGGTCCAAGGGATGCCTAGGGTATGAATGGTGAGTACCACTAATATGATAAGGTATGGGAGGTATGGTGGAGTCGTACCCTCCTACAGTAAATTAATACAGTTTAAGTTGGGGGTATTATAGATTTTCCCCCTTATAACTCTTTGGGACCCCATGACATAAAACACCTTTTTTGGGATTCATTAACCAACTTATAATCAATCACACACTCTAAATTCTCACAAAATATATCAAGGATTTTGGGTTAAGCAAAAGTTATGGTTTGCTCTAAGGTGGTCAGTTAAAGCTCTCAGGGGTGATTTATTCTCATTTTCTTCATAATCTAAGGCATATTACTCCGCTCTTATTGTTAATTCCAACTAAAGGCATGTTTTATAAATTTTTTTCATGGCATAATTATTGTATGGCTTTAGGTTTTCAAATATATATTGGGGTTTTGGTTATAAATGCTTGGTTATGGTTTTCCTATGTTTTAATTATAGATTAACATATTTTAATGGCGGTTTCAACATTTGGCTGCATGGGAATGGGTAATTGGCACTTGGTTTTGGTTTTGGAAATACTATGCCCCTAATGTATTTAATTAAATGCCTACGATAATGCTTTTACTATATTGTTGGACTTTTAAAGGAACTATTGCATGGTATAACTCGATAATAGAACCCTAAAAGGTATAAATAATTTAAATAATTTGAAATAGTTAAATGGTAACGTCTTGGTGGTTATGGTTGGTCCAATTGAAAGCCTTATAGGGTACATGGGAATCCCCCAAGCAAAAATAGTAATGATCACTTGTGGGGTACATGGGATTCTCCCAAGTCAACTTAATAATATAATCTATGGGTAAATGAGAATCACTTCTTCTTAAAACAGATGGCTAAGGACATTGTTTGCAAGATATAGTAAGTATGAAGATACCACTACTGTAACACCCCGTACTTAATTACGTGCATTAGTCATTGTTATATGTGTTGGAGTATATGTATTGATCCTAAGTTAGGTATATATGAGTTTAAGTATGAGTATTGATTATTTTGAGATGGTTTCAAGTGTGTAGTTTGATTATAGGTGTATAGGAATCGACTTTATTTATACCGGAATTTTCCCGTCGATGGTTCCATACGAAGGTTATTGAATAAGCTTTCCAACGATATAAAGATTTCCAAAAACGGATAAGTTTCGGATATAAGTGAGCTCATTCGAAACTTTAAAACGGTGGCCGGGATGTGAACAGTAAATGTGCAGGAAAACTACTGAGGCCTGCCAGTTTTTTTGGGTCAACTTTGAACGATCATAACTCCCTAAATATAATTAACTGGGAGATCTACCACATATCAAAAGAAAGATCTCTGAGTCTTCTTTCCAATGCAATTGGTTTCATCCAAATCCAACATCTGAGTAAGGAGTTATACTCGTTTTACTTCAGCCTCTCAAAACAGATTTTTAGGGTCAACTTCAAACGATCATAGCTACTTGTAAAGGACGAACTGGGTGGCTTAATTTATATGAAATGAAATACCTTTGAATTATCTTTCTAACGATACCAATTTCACCCAAATCCGATATCGGAGCAAAGAGTTATGGCCGATTTACTTTAGCCTATCAAAACAGTCCACCATGGACAGATTCGGATTTACTTAAATTTTTAAGGGCAATATGGTCATTTTCCATCACCTCTTGAACGAAAATTGGTCATTATATACATATACTTAGCCTCATATCCATTATTTATCATCCATTATTGAAAACTAAGAAACCCTAGCCAAATTTCAACTCCAATTATCTTGTGATTCAACCGTAGAAAATCCAAATTGATTCCGTAGTTGTGTTCACCGTCTCAAGGGCTTCGAGAAGCACCCCTTATTTGTGCCAACAGGACTTCGAAATCAAAAGGGCCATTTTTTTGGTAAGGATGTAAATTATGTTGGTGTTATTTATATGGATATGTATATATATATATATGCATGTGAGCATAAGAAGTATGTTATTTGATTGTTGTTGAAAGATGATTGGAAATGATGTTGGATTATTCTTGTGCATGGTTGGATTATGTTAAATTGTGAAGGAATTTGGGGTGATGATGTGGTATTGATGATGTGGTATTGAAATGATGATTATATATATATACACACATAAACCTATTGTTCAAGTTGGTTTTTGGAATGTTTTGCAAATATTGGTAGTATGGAATTATGGAAGAGAATTGTGGTGTTGGGTTGCTAATACTAGATGCCAAACATTTCATTGTAGATAAGTGATTTGTAAAGGCGGGAAGTTGTGTTGAATTGGTATCTGAATCTACAACGAGGTATGTAAAGCATACTCTAACAATGTTCTTTGGCATGAAAACACCAATGTTCCATCAAGTAAGATTCCGAGGTTGTCCAAAAACATGTATTGTTCTACGTTACCAACGAAGTTGTTTCCATCCTATAATTGTCAAAATGTTTCATTGATAGACCAAAAGGCTCTTATTTCATTGTTGTGATATTGATGATTCTGAAACACATTGTTGATGTACCAATGAGTCTTTATTACATCGTTATTGTATAGAAGGTCTATTACTTGGTTCCTATTGATGTATCATTGTTTCAAAGTACTAAAATGTGGAGGCGACCGAAATAACAATCTCAAAGATTAATTGAACTAAGTGATGGAAGTTCTCTCTTATCGGGTGGTATCCCAGGGGCATAAGCCTAGCATGGGTCGATCCCTATTTCATGTGTTTATGGGTGGTATCCCAGGGGCATAAGCCTAGCACGGGTCGATCCCAGTTGATATGTACTGGAGGCATCCTAATGGTCACAGTACAGTACAGTAATGATTACAAAGACGATAAGAACGAAGGTAAAGTGATTGAATAAATACAATGTACAGGTTGTCACAAGTTCTAGTAAGTATGGTCCACTCCTATTACGACTTATTCACTTGTTTCTGATTTCTATTAAGCTCCTATATCATATGTGATTATTTACAGCTTTACATACTCAGTACATATTTCGTACTGACGTCCCTCACGGGGGACCTGCATTTCATGCTGCAGGCACAGGTACCTCAGCTCATACACCGCACAAGTAGGAGCCAGGTCATACAGCTATTGTTGGTGAGCTCCAGTTTGCTTCGGAGCTTTCCGAGTCGGTTCCTTATGTTTTGTTATTGTACATGAGTCATGTGTGGGAAGGGGTTTGTCCCGACCCTAGTTATGTCATGTATATCCTAGAGGCTTTGTAGACATAAGGAAGGGTAAGTCATGGAAGTTTATATAGTGATGTTATATCTGTATATGTGGTGGCCCCGACGGCCAAGTATTATATATATATATATATATATATTTGCGCGTGTTGTGCTGATACAGGTAATTAGACCTTTCTATATGCAACGAAGTGCTGTCCAATTTTTTGGTGACATGTAAGTGAAAGTACAGGTATTTGAACGGGTTCTCCCGGGCCTTCTCGGCTTCGGGTGCCAGTCCGGCCCGATGGGATTTTGGGGCGTGACAACTACTCATAGCCTTATGTTACTAATAAATGGAATGATGGTTTTGTTGTATGGTAATGGTTTTAATCGGGCAATAAAGGTAGGGTGTGATCGCTAATCGTGAAGGTTTAACTCCAATGGATAGACTCTAGAAACTCGTGTTTACAAATATGAGGATTGTTCATGGCTACCCTATATGATACTTACAGAGTACACTGGAGTCCCCTAAGTACACTTGTACATATATATCTTGGAGAGAGAAGGGTACTCGAGAATCTCCTACTCCTTTGGTATCTTTCTATCGTGTGACTATATGTATTGAGGCTTGTTCTAGGGGTTACACTGGACCCATATAAATCGTGGGTAGTTTTAGGAAGGTTAAGATAAACATACCTAGTTTAATGGTTTTAACGGCATGCAAAACCTGATTCCCTTTTCCAGCATGGTTATATATATGTATGTATAGTTGTATATGTATTTGGTTGTTTATTTGGTTTTAAAGATTGACATTATTTTATCCTTATCCTTAGTACTTGCTAGTGTTCACCCGCTAACCCAACTTTGGGCAGCTATATACCTATGTGATGTAGGAACCAACCATTCTACCCCCCACTTAGTGATTAAATTCAGGATCAATTTGATTAGATTAAAATGGTGAGCTTCCATTTTCTAAAAAGCTCCATTTTATGTCATTTGATATTTTCACATACTTTGGTCACTTTATAAACATTGGTTTTGGCTATGATTGGGGGCATGTCCCAATCGGATATTATTTTGCTTTCAGTTAGAGATTTTATGGAACTACTATGGGTTGGTATGAGAGGTGTCAGTATTGGTGTCAGCCTTAGTATTGACATTAGTATTGGGAATGATACTGGCTGATTATATTTATGATTGTTACATCCTTTTAGGAGATGGACTCATACTTAGTTATTATTTTAGTTTGTTTTTGGTTATTGATTGTACTTATTTGTGTTGATCATGGTCATGGACCTATCCTAGAGTCTGGAATTATAATAAACACTATGTTGTTATATGTACAAAATTCATCCCACTCTAAGGGTGCGTTTGAAGAGTTGGGCTAAGTATTGGGGGATGGTCCCCGGTCTTGGTTGGACTTGGGATGACCATTATAATATGGCTCCGATTTGGGTTGTGTCAAGTTGGTATCAGAGCTTTAGGTTCATACTCAATTGGGAGTCTAAAAACCGTGTTGATTAGAGTTTCTTTTAAGGGTGTGTATCACGCCACACTCATAAAAGAGAGGCTATAAGGTATTTAGGAACTATTTGTCTTTCTTTGTGTTCTATTTTCAATCTTGGAATTTAATTCCTGGAATCTTCTCTAATTCCTATTTGTTCACTTTTTAGATCATGCCTTAATGATCTGAAGCTCATGAAAACTCCTCTATCCCAACTGGGGACAATGTTGATTGGACATGCTCTACTCAGGGGATCCATACTTGATCTAGGGGTCCAATCCCTAATATTTCTAGAGGGAATCCATACTTGATCTAGGGGTCCGATCCCTAATATTTCTAGAGTTCCACTAGTTCCTACTAGTTCTTCTTAAGTCAACATAATAAATGCTGAGTTTTGCTAGTCGATTCATATGATTGCTTCGTTGGTAGATTCTGAGGCTGAGTGTGGTCAATCTGCTTTTCTATTTTTTAAGGCCATGAGGGTTGGCCAGTTTATGAAGTTGAGTCCTTCAACCTTTACTGGTGTTAAGGTGGAGGAGGATCCTCAAGATTTTTCAAATGAGATAGAAGTGATATCACAGATTATGTATCCCCCAACTATGGAAGGGGTAGAGTTTGCAGCTTATCATCTCAAGGATGTGGTGTACAAATGGTATGAGGTACGGGATCAAGTGAGGGTTGAGGTTGATGAGTTATCTCTTTGGGAGAAATTCTCCAATGCCTTTCTGGATAACTTCTTACCTCAGTATTTAAGGGAAGTGAAAGCAGAGAAATTTGTTAATCTAAAATAGGGGAAGATATCAGTTAAGAAGTATGCCTTAAAATTTCACCAACTGTCTAGGTATGCTCTGAGTTGGTGTCTAATATGAGAGCTAGGATGAGAAATTTTACTTTAGGACTGTATCGGGATTGATCCTTTAAAGCTAAACTGCATTGCTAATCAAGGACATAGATATCTCTAGGATGGTTGTTCATATGTAATATGTAGAGGAGGAAAAGAGAAATCAAGCTGAGAAGGGGGAAAAGCAGGGTAAGTGGTTTAGGTTCATTGAGTAGGGTGGCCAATAACAAGGTGGTCGACATGGTAGTAAGTTGCCAAAGAAAAGTGGGGGAGTTCTTGTTCTTTCCCTACAATAAATGCTCCTTTGCCGAAGTAGTCGGGTTATATGAGTCAGTAAGGTGGCGATAACTTCAGGGCACAGGTTTTCTTATCCCAGTCTAGTGAGGAAGAGTCAATTCATTGTGTCCTCCTTATAGATTCTACGGTTGGTTATATCAGGGTTTCTATCATGAAGGGAGGCACAGGTTCTTCAAATATGGTTAACTAGGCCACATGCTTAAAAATTGTCTGGTTGGTAAGGTTGCTTGGGGAGAGAATAAGATTCCAGTTTCCTCTTCATCTGCTCCTGTATAAAAGAGTACTGCTTCTGCTTCTAGTACCTATACTGGACAGAATAGATCATATGCACTTGCGGCCCGACAGGAGTCTGAGGCATCACCTGGTTTTATGGCTGAAATGTTACAAGTCTTTTTATGTGACGTGTATTATTTACTTGATTAGGGGTCCACTCCTTCTTATGTGACCCATTTGTGGCTGTGTATTTTGATTTTGATCCTGACGGTATTTTAGATCCTTTTTCTATTTCTACCCCTGAGCCGGGGGTCTATTGGAAACAACCTTTCTACTTCTTCGGAGGTAGTGGTATGGACTGCATATATCTTACCCTCCCCAGACTCCACTATGTGGGAATACACTGGGTTTGTTGTTGTTGTTGTTATTTCTATTTCTACCTCGATAGGTGACTCTGTGGTTTCTAAAAGAGTCTATAGGGAGTGTGTGGTATCTGTTAATAGTAAGGAAACTTTGGTGGATTTGTTCAAATTAGATATGGTGGATTTTGATGTCATTTTGGGGATGGATTGGTTACACTCGTGCTACGCGTCCTTAGTTTATCAGCCTCGAAGGTTGTCATTAAGTTCCCTAGTGAACTGGTAATTTAATAGGTGGGCAGTTCCCTATCTTCTAAGGGGAAGTTTATATCACATCTTAGAGCTCAGATTTTAATCTCTAAAGGGTGTCTCTATCATTTGGTCCAGGTTAAAGACTCTAACTCGGAAAGTCCTTCTTTGCATTAGGTTGTGATAGTGAATGAGTTACCTGAGGTCTTTCCAGATGATCTTCTTGGTGTTCCTCTGGATAGAGAGAATAAGTTTGGGATTGATTTGGTTTCGAACACTCGTCCATTATCTATTACACCTTATAGAATGGCTTTAACTGAGTTGAGGAAACTCAAGAAGCACTTTAAGGGTCTTTTGAATAAGGGATTCATTCATCCTAGTATGTCCCCATGGGGTGCACCGGTGTTAATCGTGCGTAAGATGGATGGTTCACTTCGGATATGTATTGACTATTAACAGTTGAATAAGGTGATAGTCAAGAACAAGTACCATCTTCCAAGGATAGATGTCTTGTTTGATAAGTTGTAAAGTGCCAAATTCTTTTCAAAAATAGATCTTTGGTCAGGGTATCATTATCTTAAGATTAGAGAGGTGGATAATGATGAGTGATGATTTTACCAGTTATTTACACTCAGCATTCATGTACATTACTGTGTTTTGAATGAATAAATGAGACACAATTGCGATTAAATGCACTGATATCCACGTTTTGCAGGCACATAGTTGATGAAATAAAAAGATGTGGATTGGAGATAAAAGTTATCAAAAGAAATCAAGAAAGTGCAGCTAAAGACCTAGAGCAAAAATGGCCACAGTTACCACGGTCTCGGTTTGAGGACCGCAATCACAATCAGTCAAGAAGGTCAACCTATTGCGGTCAGGAGAGCTGATCACGATTGCAGTAGCCGCGCTCGCAACCAATCCTATGCAATCGCAGAACAATGAAAAATTGTAGCCCAAGGGAAGAAATGTCAATGCAAGTAGCTGATCCCAAATTTGAAAAAAATAAGACTCAAACCTTATTATTTATCATATTCCATCTTCCCCAATTTTGAACATTATTCTAGGGTTTGTAGCCTCCATTTGTTGGAGAATAAAATATTGTATAAACTTTGGGTTAGGAATATTTTTGAGTCACTTCCAAGTGAAGAATTAGTGAACTCCCATTGAAGATTTGTTGGATCTCATAGTTTGAAGTAACATTCACCTAGATTTACTCAAATCAAATCAAATCAATGGAGATCTTGGATAAAATCATTCTTATCTTATGAGTAGCTAGTTTTTCCTCTTGGGATTATGCTAGAATTGGGTTTAAATATGTTTGGAATATGATTTGTTTGTGTATTTACTAGTTTGTGATGTTGGATTATACTATTGCTTGAGTAACCTTGTTGGGATTTATGGGTGAAAGCCTCAAATATCCAAATGCGTTTGATGGATGAAAATCCCAGTCTCTTGAAAGTTCAAACCATCCTTGAAAGAAGGGTTTGGGTGAACTTTAGGAACTCATATCAACCTTGAAAGAGGGATATGGGAACCAAACCAATAATAGACAGTGTATGAGCACGACTGACTAGTTTTCACTATGTTAGACATAAGAGTGATTGTGAAGGTGACTATACATAGGGCACCATCCTAGAAATAGGGGTGTCTAATCAAGGTATTAAGTGGTTTTTATTGAATCACTTATTAGGTATTCGAATGGTTCAATGAGTAACATCCTTGGGGTTTTGTTGACAAGCTTGCCTCAAGGATTTCTGACCTAGCCTACCACATCACCAATACTTAGAATTTGCATCAAATTATCACACACTCATGTGTATGTTGCTCCTAGGAAAGCCTAATCCTAAGATCCATGCCTAATTTCCTAGACTCTAAATATTCATAGCTCTGAATTTATACTATAAAAACCCAAAAAGAACCATTAGTGTTGATAACTTTCTCATCTCCCATTTTTTTCCTTTGTACTATTTGTTTGAATTTACTAAGTATTACTTATTTCGAGTTAACTCGATTGACACTCACATTATTCCTCATGGATTAGACCGTGACTCCAAAGTTGGGTAAATATATTGACGACAACCGCCTTGCACTTAAATTGACATATAAGTTAGTCATTATAAAAATGGTGCCATTGTCAGGGAACAATTTCGCGTATTGAGTTTGTTTGGAATTCTAGTTTACTTGCTTGATTTCAAACTTGTATATATTTTTTGTGATTTTCTTTTGTTTCTTGAGTTAGATAGATTTTTGCTTTTGTTTTATCTTTCTCTATGATATCTTTTGATAAATATGATTTTAGTAGTTGGAAGTCCTAATTGATGATCCATATCTATATTGTGACGGACAACATTTTGGAAGAGATTGCGTATATGCTCCTCAAAAAGAGATGAGAGAACTATCTCAATCCTATTGGGAGTATGCTTGTCCTTTATGCGTGGTCGAGATGAACATTGGAGTGATTGTCCAAATGCCCCCTTCCCTTATTATGCTAACTGAGTTGCTAGTTCTTCCTATGAGTTTGATAGGTCTTATGTGGAGAAGGAGGAAGAGCAACATACCAAAAAATAGTTTTGAGGCAATACTTCAAACTATTTTGGATCGGGTTACTACAACGGGGGAGACTGAGCAATACATATATCTATCCAACAAGCCACCTGGAAGGGAAATTGTCAAGATAGAAAAAATAGGCAAGAAAACAAATCTTGCAAACATCACTACCTTGCCCATTTCCCAAGAGGAGGCTAATCAACAGGAGAAACCAAGCTATGATAATGAACTTGGTAGTGAATAATCCTTAATGATTACCCAATCAACCGAATCAAATAAGGATGAAGGCTCCAAAATAAAGAAAATAGTAGTAGAGTCGAAAGAAGAATCAAAGCGAACCTCTTATGATGAATCTAGTTAATTTCGGGATGAAGGTACTATGAAGGATGAAATTATGGAATTAGGGGTTAGACCTCATTCAAACCACTTTTCAACATTGTGTTTAGAAGACGTGATGAGAATCTATCTACCTAGGCAAATGGTAGATTGTGAGGAGAAGGAGTACATGCCCTACATTTTGGGATTTGACACTCCAAAAGAGTACATGGAAGCCCCATCATCAATGGCCAAGGATTTTAACTTTTGATGTGCAACTAGTGGCCTATTGATGTGCTCACCTTAACCCAAGGAGACAAATTGGAAATTCTATGTGGAATTGGGTAAAAGGTTCAAGTCTTCAAAATGGAGAGATTGACGCTTCCTTATATTTCCTCACATCTTCCAAGTTTTATTTTGGAAGATCTAAATCTTTTGTCCCTCTGTCGCTTATTTCACGGTGAATGAAAGTTGGGACGAAGATTTAAATATTCTAAGTATAAGTAGAAAATGATATGGAGGAGATGTCGTGCCACGATGTTAAACTAAGCGCTCGATGGGAGGAACCCTATCACGCCACATAAAGTGGCCTGTATCCTTTTATTTATGCATGATAGAGTAGATTTTATTTTTGCATTGGTTCATGTATAATCCATGAAAAGGTAGTGCTATGAGATATTTTAATGGAAATTAAAAAAAAAGGAATTGTGAAATTGGCATATTTGGACTGAATAGAGTAGTGTAGGAGACCTCAATTATGGTCTTAGTTATTGCGGCCGTGACCCGTTCCTCTACAGTCACGGAGTCCACATGACTACAATTGCAAAACTAGGACCGCAATCATTGTCGAACCAGCTTAAATGACTATTCGACTGCCATTTCCCCACTTGATCATTTTACAAATTCTCTTAAATCCTCTCAAAATTTTTAGCATTGTGTAAAATATCCAAGTGTTATCTCAATCTATTTGCATCATCATACATGGTTTGTTGTCTAAATTCCTTTGTTTTTGTTGAAATTGCATGCTTAGAACTTATAGTTTTAGGAAAGGCCTGAAATATCATTTTCACCACTAAATGCATTGTTATTTGTGAATATTGTGGTTGTTATCTATTATAGTTGATGTACACACCAATGGGGAAGCCTTGAGTACCCAAATTTAGGCCTTAAACTGTTGAAATTAACGTGTGTACCATGTGTTCGAATCAATGACTCTACGAGTTCCATGTTAAATTCTTTGAGTTTATGGGTATATTCATGATATCTAGGCTCAAGTTCCTTAGTCATAAGGTTTGTGTGCCTAGTAGAACACTAATTTGGGGAAAAAATTATTTGTTTTAACCGATGTGCAAAACTATCGACTATGGTCTTAGGTACCGTAATCGCGGTTACTGCTCCGCGATCGCCATACCTTAGGGTAGTTGTTTATAGAAATCAAAATTTCTACACACCTATTTCTCACCCCAAAACCTTCTATAACACTACACATGAGTTATCTGATTAATCTAGCATATTCTTGGTGTGATAATGCTAATGATGATTTGAATTATATTGCTTACAAGTTGTAAGCCATAAAAATAGGAGATTTTGACACCACCAGATTTATGACTGCTCAATCCCAAAACCTCTACTATGCTGACCTATCAAGGACTAAGTTACTCCCTGAGAGGGGTACTAGCTTAGATAAAGTGGAGGAGAAGCTCCCAAGATTCCATACCAGACTTATTAAAACCAGGTAGAGGTGCTTTACCCCAGACCCCTGCTATAAAAATGAGCAATAGGTATGTTATTTATTTGCAAACTCAACGTAGTGTCCCTCACAAACCCAGTAGTGATAATTCATGACAAACAGGTAAACTTAAGAGAAGAGCGGATCAATGAGGTGTATGGGCTCCCAGATGCTGGCATGGAGCAGTTCCATGCCAAAATATTCAAACTAGGGACCTGGATGGTGAACATTTTATGTCCTAACAAAGAAGTTCCTTGGGCCACCACCAAGAGAGACATTTTGATAAACGATTTCATAGTTGAGGCTAGGTTTTGGCTGAATGTCATCTGTAACAGAGTATTGCCATTCACTCACATGACCATTATCATAGATATGCGAGGTAAAATTATCGCCTATATCCTATCTAGCATTTCTCTAAATATGAGCCATATTGTGATCTCAAAGTGAAGGTACTTCAAGTACCATAGAGGTACTCATCTTTTCTCCCTTTCACGTATCACAAAAATATGTAGGAGGGTGCAGGTAGAGGAATATACAACAGATATCTAGATGATCCCAGGTCCCAGCATCTTTCCACTCAAATTTTGGGGTGAGAGTGCCCCAGGTTAGAGAAAGAAAAGAAAGGTGAACTCAGGAAAATTAACCAAGAAGGACACAGATTCTTGTAGACCTTTGTTAGCCAACCTTTTCAATGGTATCTCAGGTCAGATGCGAGTGTTCAGTGAGCTATTATCCAGATTGCCTCAGGGTCCAGAAGAGTTCTCCACTGCTTGTCACTCATATGTAGCTCAGTCTAATTATGAGATATACTAGGAGGAGAAAAAAATCAAGGAGCCACAGTTTCTAGCTTAGAGAGAGCCTAGTTAACTGTAGCTACATCACACAGGGACCTCAAGAAGTCACATAAGAAGATGGTGAAGAGAGAGAAGAAGAGAGATAAACTTTTTAGAAAGTTATGGAAAGGGGTATAGGGCATCTTCAAGGTACTAAAACCCAATGATCAACTACCTTTGCCAAGGTTAGACAGTGATGAAGAGGCCCCTATTGAGTGGTCAGATGATGATGCCAGTGTGGTGGTACAAAGTTAGCAGGAGAAAGTAGCTACTGATGCAGATTCAGGGAAACCCCTTTTACTCTTGCTTTATTGCACTTGCAGTAAGGATACTGCTTTCCTTTTAGCTGGGGTTTCCCCTGGATTTGTATTGTTTTAATGCTGTGTTGCTGGATATTTCTTTTGTTATGCTGTTTTGATGATATTTTAGAAGCCACTTTATCCTAAAAAGCCTACCCAAACATAAAAGCAATCCCTAGTTACCCACTTTAAAGCTTTGGACCTTTCTTTGGAAAACACACTACAAGCCATAAACCATTCCTTTTCTCCCTTTTCTGAACCATGCCCTCCTTGAACTTAAAATTGCAACTTGAGGGTAAAAGCCTAAGTTGGGGTGGTGAAGATTGATGGAAGTAAGTGTAGGTCCACAAAGTTGTAAGTGAAATGCCTATACATTGAAAACAAATGAATAGGAAAAGAGAGGACCCAACAAAGGAATGAATTACACAAAAGTTGCAAGAAAAAGAGATGAAACAAAGTGGGTGAACAAAGGAAGAAAATTGTAGACATATGAAAAGAGATAAAACAAAGAAGAGTGGCCCATAGTCAAAAGACGGATAAAATAAGTTTGATGCAGATGTTCAAGGAAGGGTGTATCCATGTTGTTCCCAAATGATATCCTACCCTAACCCAAACCTACGTTATAAGATCAAAAAGTCCTTTGAGATTTCCAATCATTTACTTTCTTTATAGCAGCGATTGAAAATAGGGGCAAGCCTATGATATGACACTTGTTAACATAGAGAGTTCCTTTGAGAGGGAGAGAGTTTTGAACTTAAATTCCTTGTTGTATTTATTGTAGCTTGGTGTGTGGAATTTTCTTTCTTGTGAGGAGGTATGTGAACAAGTTGAGGTGGGTGATTTTGTCACCTTCCGAGCAATTAGGAAAAGGGAGTATAGCTTAGTTTTGGTCAATAGGGAGTCACTTCTATAGTATTGGTTGTTTTTGCTTGGTTTCTCTTTGAAGTCTTGTGCATCCTTAGATATGGCATTCCATCATGAGCCCGTGTGCAATGAGCTACTGGTGGTAGTGACTAAGCTGAAGTCATTGTGAGCTTTGAGGCATGAATTTAGGGCATAGATAATTGTTGTCTCATAGTAAGAGGTAGTTTTGCATGAGGACTAGCAAACACTTCAAGTTGGGGGTGTTGATGAGTGGTGATTTTACCACTTATTTGCACTTAACATTTGTGCACATTACTATGTTTTGAATAAATAAATGAGAAAGAATTGCAATTAAATGCACTAATATCCACATTTTGCAGGCACATAGTTATTTAAATAGAAAGATGTGGATTGGAGCTAAAAATGATCAAAAGAAAGCAAGAAAGTGCAACTGAAGACCTAGAGCAGAAATGGCCTCAGTTTCTGCAGTCGCGGTCTGAGGACAATGATCGTGGTCAATCAAGAAGGTCAACCTATTATGGTCACAAGAGTTAGTCTCGATCACGGTAGTCGCAGTCACGTCCAAGCCTATACAATCGTGTCATAGCGGAAAAGTGTAACCCAAGGGTAGAAATATCAATGCATATGGCTGATCCCAAATTTGACAAAAATAATACAAACCCTATTATTTATCTATTCCTTCTTCCCCAATTTTGAACATTTTTCTAGGGTTTTTAGCCTCTATTTTTTGGAGAAGAAAATATTGTATGAATTTTGGGTGAAAAATATTTTGCTGTCACTTTCTAGAACAGAATTAGTGAACTCCCATTGAAGATTTGTTGGATCTCATAGTTTGAGGTAACATTCACTTAGATTTTCTCAAATCAAATTAATTGAGATCTTGGGTAAAATCAATACTAACTTATCTTATGAGTAGCTTATTTTTCCTCTTGGTATTATGCTAGAATAAGGTGTAAATATGTGTGGAATGTGATTTGTTTGTGCATTTACTAGTTTGTGATATTGGATTCTACTATTGCTTGAGTAACTTAGTTGGGCTTTGTAGGCGAAAGCCTTAAATATCCAAAATGGGTTTGCTGGATGTAAATCCCAAGCTCTTGAAAGCTTCAGCAATCATTGAAAGAGGGGTTTGGGTAAACTTTAGGAACCCATATCATCCTTGAAAGAGGGATATAGAACCAATGCAATAATAAATAATTTATGAGCATGGTTGACTATTTTTCACTATCTTAGACATAAGAGTGATTGTGAAGTTGACTATACTTAGGGCACCATCCTAGAAATAGGGGTTTCTAATTAAGGTATTAGATGGTTTTTATTAAAGCACTCATTAGGTACTCGAAAGGGTCAATGAGTGACACCCTTGGGGTTTTGTTGACGAACTAGCCTCAAGGATTTCTAACCTAGACTACCACATCACAAAAACTTAGAATTTGCATCTAATTATCACACACTCAAGCATATGTTACCCCTAGGAAATTATAACCCCAAGATACGTGCCTAATCGACCAGACTCTAAATATTCGTAGCTCTGAATTTATACTAGAAAAAAAAATAATCTTTAGTGTTGATACCTTTCTTACCCCCATTATTACTTTTTTTTACTATTGGTTTGAACTTAGTAAGTATCAATTATTTTGAATTAGCTCAATCGCCACTCACATTGTTCTTCGTGGATTTGAACCCAACTCTAAAGTTGGGTAAATATATTAATGATGACTGCTTTACACTTAAATTGACGTGTAAGTTGAGCGTTATCAAATATCCCTAGGACTTCCTTCTATACTTAGTATAGGCTTTTTGAGTTCTTAGTTATGTCATTTGGTTTGAACAATGCCTCAGCGACATTCATGGATTTGATGAATAGAATATTCCATTAGTTTTTGGATCTGTTCATCATTGTATTTATTGATGACATTCCGATGTACTCTAAGAGTAAGGTGGATTATGCCAATCACCTCTAAGTGGAGCTGCAGACCTTAAAAAAGCATCAGTTGCATGCCAAATTCTCAAAATGTGAATTTTGGTTGAACGCTTTCACATTTTTAGGTCATTATTTTTCTTGTGAGGGGATCATGGTAGATCCACAAAAGGTGGAGGTGGTTAAGAAGTGGCCTAGAAATACGACTCCAACTGATATTCAGAGTTTCTTAGATTTGGTTGGGTACTATAAGAGGTTTATGGAGAGTTTTTCAATGATATCTACCCCATTGACAAAGTTGACATAAAAGAAGGCAAAGTTCTCTTGGTTAGATGCTTATGAGGGTAGTTTTGAGAAGCTGAAGGATAAGCTAACTTTGGCTTTTGTTTGCCCGAAGGCAATAAGGAGTTTGTGGTTTACTGTGATGTATCCCAAGTGGGACTTGGCTATGTTTTGATGCAGCATGGTAAGGTAATGGCCTATGCTTATAGGTAGTTGAAGGTGCATGAGAGAAACTATCATACTTATCATTTAGAGCTTTTAGCGGTGGTGTTTGCTTTAAAATTCAGCTAACTCGATTTATATGGAGTGCATGGGGACATATTTTTTCATCATAAGAGTCTACAACATGTGTTCACTCAGAAAGAGATTAACCTTAGGTAGAGGAGATAGCTTGAGTTTCTCAAGGACTATGACATGAGTCTTTACTACCATCCAGTTAAGGCTAATGTTGTTGCTGATACTCTTAGCAGGTTGTTCATGGAGAGTTTAGCTTAGTTGGAAAAGGATAGTTGAGAGTTGGTGAAGGATATTCACCACTTAGATAATCTTAAGGTTCGCCTTTTAGACTCTGGGAATGGTGGTGTGTTGGTACTGGGAGTAGTTCGATCATCTCTTAGTGCAGAGATCAAGTAGAAAAAAATCCTAGATCATGTCTTAATGAAAATTGAGGGTGATGTAGGTGGGCAAAGGATAATGGTATTTGAGATAAGTGGTGATAGTACCTTATGGTATCAAGGAGGTTATGTGTTCCTAACATCGATGGTTTGTGAGAAAGGGTATTGGCTGAGGTGTATGAATCACTCTACATTGTTCATCCCAGTTTGATGAAATATATCATGATCTCAAAGAGATATATTGGTGGAATGGTATGAAGAAGGATGCGGCTGATTTTATGGCCAAGGGTTTAGTGTGTCAATAAGTGAAAGTTGAACATATGAGGCTTGGAGGCTTGTAACAATAAATTAAATTATCGAATTTGAAATAGAAAGTGATTAAGATGGATTTTATTACTGGTATTCCTCGATCTTGAAACTAATTTGATAGATTTAGGTCATCATAGATAGGATGACAAAGTTAGATAACTTCTTACCAGTGAGGACTAACTTTTTGGCTGAGGATTATGCGAGGGTGTATCTTCATGAGATTATGAAGCTGCATGGGGTATCAGTTTCAATTATATCTCATTGTGGTACACATTTTTCATCTCACTTTTGGTGGTCATTTTAAAAGGGATTAGGGACTAAAGTTACTCTAAGTACTGCTTTTAACCCACAAATAGATGGGCAAATAGAAAGGACTATGCATACATTAGAAGATATGCTTCGTGCATATGTGATTGATTATGGTGGTAATTGGGTTGAGCATCTAACTCTTGTAGAGTTTACTTACAACAATAGTTATCATTCTTGTATTCGTATAGACCCTTTTGAGGCATCGTATTATAGGAGGTGTAGATCTCCTATTAGGTGGTTTAAGATTGGTGAGGCAGATATGTTTGGTCCATACTTAGTTTATCAGGCTATGGAGAAGGTGAAGGTGATTCAGGATAGACTTCAGGCTGCCTAAAGTGGCCAATAGTCCATTGCGTATGTAAGGCATAGGGACTTAGATTTTGAGGTTAGGGATAGGGTGTTACTAAAGGTGTCTCCCATGAAATGAGTAATGTAGTTTGATAAAAAGGAGAAGCTCGATCCCGATATATTAGTCCTTATATGGTTTTGATGAGGGTTAGTAGTATGGCGTATGAGTAGTGTGGCGTATGAATTGTAGTTGCCCTCTAGTTTGAGCTCCAGTCATCCAGTATTCCATGTCTCAATGATTGATAAAGTGTAACAATGATCCTTCATCGGTTGCTTCTTTGGAAGGATTAGGTATCTTGAATTCTCTGTCTTATGAAGAGATCCCGATTGAGATCTTGGATTGACATGTTCTTCGGTTTCAGACCAAGGATGTAGCTTTGGTTAAGGTTCTATGGCGAAACTATAACGTGGAAGAAGCTACTTAAAAAGTGGAAGAGAGCATAAAGTCCAAGATCTGCATTTGTTTTCTGCTTTTGATATTCCTGCTGAAGGTATATATTCATTATCATATCTTTGTTTTCTAACTTGGCTAAAGGAAGGTTTATTTCCTTTCATATTTTTTAACCTAGTTAAAGGTTGGAATGGCTATGTTGGGGCATAATTCGTGCTTGTACTACCTTGTCCTTCATTTGAGGATGAATGATCCTAGAGGAGAAGACTGAAACACCCTAAGTTCTGGTCCTTAGTAATTTCTTGGGGTTTTGGAATTTTCGGACATCATACAACTAAACATACTATCCGATAGTGGGTGGTGTTGGGAGGTTGAGTTCATAGAATGGGTAGGACTTGGGTGGGTATAAGTCATATGGTGGGTGACGGGTCTTAGGTTGGGTTTTTCTTCACTTGATCTGAAACTTAGTAACTTAACTTAGATTTGAGTATGAGTGGATTACCATGAGTTGTGAGCTAAGGTATGATTCTTATAGTCCAACTCGTATGTTGGACAGTGTCAACCCCTCTTGATTCTATTATGGGTATGGGTTAAGGGTATTGGTCGCACCCTTGGGTATGATTAAGGCTTGATGGTCATATGATGGACAGTGTTGGGGGTCTAAGGGATGCCTAGTTTACGAGTGGTGGGTACCACTCGTATGATAGGGTATGGATGGTGTGGAGGAGTCATACCCTCTTACGGGAAATTAATACAGTTTTAGTTGGGGGTATTTTGGATATTTTCCCTAATATCTCCTTGGGAGCCCACGACTTTAAACACCTTTTTAGGGCTTCATTAACTTATTTGCAATCAATCTAACACTCTAAACTCTATCAAATTCTCTCAAGGATCTTGGGTTAAGCAAAAGCTAGGGTTTCCTCTAAGGTGGTTAATTGAGGATCTTAGGGGTGATTTCTTCTCATCTTCATCATAATCTAAGGCATGGTACTCCTCCGTCATTGTTATTCCCAACTATACGCATGCTTTATGAATCAGTTTTATGGCATAATTGTTGTATGGTCTTGGGTTTTCCAATATATGTTAGGGGTTTTGGTTATAAATTCTTGGTTATGATTTTACCATGTTTTAATTATGTATTTACATATTTTAATGGTGGTTTGGACATTTGGTTGCATGGGAATGGTTAATTGGTACTTGGTTTAGGTTTGGAAATACTATGCCCCAAATGTGTTCGATAAAATGCGTACGAGAATGCTTTTACTATATTGTTAGACTTTTAATGGAACTATTACATGGTATAACTCGCTAATGGAACCTTAAATGGTGTAAATGGTTAAATGGAAAGGTCTTGATGATTATGGTTGGTCTAATTGAAAGCCTTTTAGGGTACAAGGGAATTCCCCAAGCAGTCATAGCAATGATCACTTGTGGAGTACATGGGATTCTTCTAAGTCAACTTAATAATGTAATCTATGGGTACATGACAATCCTTTCTTCTTAAAAAGGATGGCTAAGGAAATTTCTTGCAAGAAATAGTCGGTAAGAAGATACCACTACTTATAGACTTGGGTTAATATTAAATCGAATGGTGGTTTGGTTGTGTGGTAATAGTTTTAATTGGGAAATAATGGTGGGGTGTGATAGCTAACCATGAAGGTGTGATTCCAATGGATGCATACTAGAAACTCATGTTTGCCGACATAAGGATTGATCATGGCGATTATATATGATACTTACGGGGTACACATGAGTCCCCTAAATACACTTGTACATACGTATCATGGAGAGCGAAGGGTACTTGGGAATCCTCTACTACTATGGTATCTCAGGTATCTCAGGTTCGTGCGGCTACATGCATCGGGGATCTTTTAGGGAGTTACACTAGACCCATATAGACCATGGGTGGTTTTAGGATGGTTAAGCTACACATACCCAGGTTAATGGTTTTAAAGGCATGCTAAACCTAGTTCCCTTTCCAAGCGTAGTTAAATATATGTATGTATAGTTGTATATGCATACGGTTGTTTATTTGGTTTTAATAGGTTAACATTATTTTATGCTTATTCTAAGTACTTGCTAGCATTCACCCGCTAACCCAACTTTGGGCGGCTGTATCTCCACATGATGCAAGAACTGACCATTCTACTCCTCCTGCTTTGTGAACGGATTTGGGATTATCTCGGTTGGATTGAAGAAGTGAGCTTCCATATTCTGAAAGGCTTCATTTTATGTCATGGATGTTTTTACATACTTTGGTCATTTTATAGACATTGGATTTTGCTATGGTTGGGGGCATGTCCCAACTGGATATTATTTTACTTTCTGTTAGAGGCTTTATGGAACTACTATGGGTTTGTATAGGCGGTGTCGGTATTGGTGTCAGCCTTAGTATTGGCATTTGTAATGGGGATTATACCGTTGAATTGTATTTATGATTGTTCCATCCTTTTATGTTATGGACTCATACTTGGTTATTGTTTTGGACTTTTGGATATAAGTTGGATATTGGTTTGTTGGACTTGTTTGGGTTGGTTACGGTCATGGACCTATACCAGAGTCGTGGATTGTAATAAACACTATCTTTTTATATATTCGGAATTCATCCAACTTAGAGGGTGCGTCTGAAAGGTTAGGTTGGGTATCGGGGGGGAGGGGGGCAATCCTAGTTGGACTTGGGATGCCCATTACGATGAGGCCCCAAATTAGGTTGGGTCACTTATTAGCTCAAGTAGCCATATTTGCAAATGGATAAATCCTCTGAATATGACCAGGTTTGCCATATTTGAAACGCAGATCCCTTTCCTCATTACAATAACTAAGGTGCATTTGTCCATAGAATCTACAAAGAGGATATGTTCGAGCAGACTGAGCTCCACTAGCCTAGGTCCAGGTACCCTGGATCATAAACCCACTGTTAGCCTAAAAGAAATGATTGCCAGACGGTACAGGATAAGGAACTAGCCATAGAATTAGAATAAGAACTTTCCCAAGCCTTCTTCTTGCTCCACTACATACCATCTCTACTACTATTCTATTGGCCTCCACCTTGCTCTAAATATTTGAATTTCTTACTCTGTCTCTCTCGTATCTCCATTTGTTTTTTTATCTTTAACCTGCTGTATATACACCACTATTCTAGAGATATCCATGTCATTATTCAACATCAACGCCTTACACTCTAGTACCAGGTCCTGAGACAAACTCGAAGCAAACTTTCTCATTCTTTCCCTCACACTAGACACAATCTCCTAGGTATAATGATACAACTAGTAGAACTTCAAGGAATACTCCTTTACAGTCATCCTTCCCTATTTCAAGTTCATAAATTCTTTGACCCTGGCCTCCCTCTACTCCTAAGGAAAGAAACGAACATGGAAAACACTAGAAAATTCCTCCCACATTGCCTGCTCAGCATCATCATCCCCGATTGCTCCCGGTCCTCATACCCTAAGAATGCCACATCCTTGAATTGATATGCGATAAACTCCACACCTCTACGTCAGTTGCATGCACCACCCTGAATATCTTCTCCATCTCGTCCACAAACTATTAAGGTTCCTCCTCAACTTTAGAGCCTGTGAAGGTTGGGGGATTTTAACTCATGAACTGGCCAACTCTAGTGACCTTAGAAGATGAAGCAATAGAACCAATACGGTCAGGCTGATGATACTAGAGGTCACCAACTAAGTTACTATATAAATAGATCGACAAAATTTGTAAATAAAAATATCTACTTAGGGAGGTGGGGCATGAACATCATCAGCCCGAGAAGGAATGGCAGGGGCCCTAGATCGGGTTTGTAGTTCATAAGCTGGATGAGTTCCATCCACATTGTCCTCGGGTGGGACAAAAGAGTTCCCATAATCATCAGATCTTTGGGAAGGCATGATCTAAAATGCAAACAAACAGAATTAGAGGAGATTTCAAGACCTTAGAATCAATAGCCCCAAAAATAGATCATAAGAAAGGAAAACATTCTTAAATTCTGTTTGGCCTATCCTTATAAGTATGGCACACTACATACCCATAAAAGAGACTCTAATTGACACGGCTTTGTGGATACCTAATAACTATGAACCTACACTCTAATACCAATCTTGTCATGAACTGAACTAGGGCATATCCGTGATTGGTATCTCAAGTCTATCGAGAAATAGAGACCACCCCCTATGCTTATCCAAATAGAACACAATACAACTAGCAACGAATAAAGTTTAAACAAATAATAAGATAGAGCTAAGTTCAAAACATATAACAAGATAGTTAAGCAACTATCTTAGAAGGAAATCTAAGAACTTTAACATCCATCCCAATCCATAGTTCTTCACAAAGCCTCTAGTAACTAAGAACAACCTAAGTTGGGACATTCCCTAGACCATAGCCAAAATGAGTCAAAAAGTAATAGTCCAAAACATAAATAAAACAAGACCATGAAATGAGGGTCTTCTGGAGAATGAATGCTCACCACTTCAAAGTTGACTCACGATCTATCCAGAAATCCCCTATCACTACTCAGAAAAAGAAGAAGTGCCTTTATTTTCTCCATCGTGTAGGGATACAATGAACGAAGACGGTTAGTGGGGTGAGCGCAAACATGTAAATCAGGATAGTGATAAAACAATGCTAATTCAAATAAAGTTCAAACTCAATGTATATGTTCATATACATGCATACATACGTATATATATATATATTTAGGATTTCAGGATAAGGAACAAGGTTTAGAATGAGATTTAAAACCATTAACCTAGACTGTGTATCTCTAACCATCCTAAGGAAACCTATGGGCTATATATGTTTAGCTCCCTCTACTGAAAGGTTCCTAGTGTGTGTCAGTCGAACGAACCAGAAAAATTGAAAGATGAGCTAGCAATGCCTAAATCCTAGCCAATCCAAAATATATATAAGTGTGAACTATGCACACACTCATAAAAACCTCACGTCAGCAAATGTGGTTTTCAATATCGGTCCCCCCGCCTTCCATATTCCACGACAAGCTACACAACACCCTTTAAGCCCAATTAAAATAATTTTCAGATAATCCATCAATTTAACCAAGTAATTATCCATTAAGGCACAAACCATAGGTATTATCATACCATTTCATTTGCAAGCTTAAAATTATGCCATACTAATTCCATCCACTTGGGGAAATGCCACGACCCCCTTTGATTATTAAATCAAGTTGGGGGAATACCATAACCCCCTTTGTTCATTAAATCAAGTTTTAAATAAAAAATATAGCCAGCAACGCCTTCAAAACCCTTTTTATCTGTTTAACCATTTATGTAATGCAATAGGATAGAGAAATGAACTAAATGATGTGATTAACTATATTTTAAATCCAATTATACAGATGGGTTGAGGGAATACTGTTTCCAATAAAAATTCCAAAACCAAAATCATCCATTTAGGGGAATACCTCGACCCCCATACTGTTCACCATACCCATATACCCTAACGTGCTTTAAATAAATAAAATATGAACACTTGGATTAAAACAATAGGAATTTACATCAAGAAACAATCCTTCCAAAATCCTTAACCCAATTCAAAATCCATATGAATAACCATTTAAGTACACGGTATTAAGTAAAAAAAGTTTAAACGAAGAGGTACATGCCTGAAAGTATTAGGAATTATGGAGGGAAATCAACCTCTGAGACCTAGATGATCAACCATGTGAAACCCTAGCCTTGTTCTTTCTTTGAAGAATTTGAGAGAAGAGAAATGTATTTTGATTTCTTTAGGAATGATAATAAGACCCTAAAGTGTCTTTAAGTCTCAAGTCATAATTTGGGAAAAAAGGAAATGACCATGGTGCCCCTAATTAAAACACAAGAAAAACTATCGCTAATGACTATGACTCACGTCACAACTCGTGACATCAGGTTATGAGTCATCCCTACGACTCATAGTCTGGGTAGATAAATGGGGCCTCCTCACTGTTTTCCCTATGAGTCATTCCCTATGATGCATACACGGACCTTGTGACTCATAGGTTTCTAGTCGTAACCACAATAATGACTTGGGCACCTACACTAGTTTGACTACAGAAATCCCCCTACAACTCGTAAAGATCATTACGACCTATAACATCCCAATCATAGTCACAAAGAAAATAAGAGAAACCCTTACTGGTCACCCTACGACTCAAGGCCTACAACCCCTAAGGAGGCCTTATGACTCATTAGGTGAGCCTTAGTCTGAGCAGTGAGATCCAAACTCAAGAAATTTCCAGAGGTAAAAATATGGGGTGTTACACTTTCCCATGGCTGAGGATGAAAGTTATAGCCAATTTCCATAGGGTAAATTGGCATTTGAAAAACTGATGAGTTCATTTAGCCGATCCATAAATAAGGTGCAATAATATTATCATTTGAATGACATGCCATACGTACTTCAGATTTAGTGGTATGAATGTTGTTTGGAAGTTGATGAATTAATAGTTATTCGCAAGAATAATTACATCCCTAGAATGGTCAATTGGAAAGTAGTAAAATCAAAGTCAAGATATGAGGATTTGATGGAGGACGTGTTTAGTATGGTAGTGTTCTTACATATCAAACTATAATAGACATATTTTAACTATTTATTTTTAATTTTTTCAAGTTTATTAGTGATACATGTGTATACCAACTGTTAAGTTTTAAGTAATTCTAACTAGATATTTTTCTTCTTTTGTGTCATTTTTGTTGCAGCTTGTATACATGAACATATCCCCGTCATCATAGAAATTAAACCAACTTGATTTTCCTAACCCTCTTATTTTTTGTCCAACTGATCATGATACTAATGTAGCTCAAACTGTAACAAGGAGATAAACGGGCTACTTAAAATAAAATTCAAGATTAATTTGATGATTTTAGTATTCCACCAACTGTAGACCGGATAAAGAAGATAAGTGATGCTGGTTTGTCTTCACGCCCTTTTCTAAAGAAACAAAAAATTAGTGTGGAGTCAAAAATGTGAGCTCAATTGTCTCAAAGACACAAAAACAGTCATCATCGCTGTCCAAAGAGAAACAACCATCAGATTCATCAAGAACTATTTTGGAGCCTCCTATTTTAATGAAAAAAGACACAATTGTGCATATTTTTTAGTACAGGAATATACCTGATGCAACTGTTGTAGTTAATAAAAAATAAATCACTTTCCTTGTTAGACTTGAATGAGATAAAGTCTTATGTAAGTATACCTCTTTTTAAAAAAAGAAAAGAAAATTCAATCTTCAGCTATTACATGTATACGATTTTAAACTTATACACATTTATTCAGAAATACATGTAATCCATGAATATGTATCTTTATAATTCATATATATCAGTATGTTATGTTAGTTATAATTTATGTGTCAATATGATGTATATATATTTAGACGATTTTATAGTGTAAATATATGAACATTATTCTTCTGTAAATATATATGAGTATTAATCATGTATTATCCAACACCACAAGTCAATCATAAAATAAATGCATTGAGAAATGGTTATTCACATTGCAAGTTGACATGAAATTCATTGAGCTTTAAGCATTCATGATAGACCATTATGCAGGCATAGTGAAAGTTGTGAAAGAACACTCTATTTAAGATAATACGGTATTTAAAACTTATCATTAGTACTACAATATTCTCATCTTGTTCTAAATCATTATAATTCAGGTTGCTCATTCTCTAGTTCATGAAAGTTAAAAAAGTATCACAGATAAAAAAAGAGACCCTCATCATTCTCACAATAAGGACAATACAAACATTAAAAATGACAATATTATAGTGAATACAAGGCAACCATCTAAAGTAGGTGAAAATGAAGGATGAGGTAATGAGATCATAAAGGTAATATGAATAACACATTTAGTTGTTAATTATACCGACTTAGTATATGGTCGATTGTTTTTACTTGCTGAAACTATTATGCTTAAATGTTTATTTGTCATTATTGAGAGTGTTAGTCACAAACTGATCTTAAATTTTTATGTGAGATAATGGCTTTCTAAATGTATCATCATCATCCTATAAGGTTCAAGTAACAAATTATGGATAGGCATTTAGTAAGCTTTCTAGATGTATCATTTTGATACATATAGAAATCCTACTCAATACCTATCCAAAATTCAATCTCACACAAAGTTCATTATTCACATATGAAAAACAGGATGCTGATATTGGGTCTACAGACAATATGCAAGAAGAAGAAATACATAATACAACGGTAGAATTAGATAAAGGAAGAGGTGATAGTCATGTAAAGGCAATTTAAATAACACATACAATTGTTAAATGGCTTACTTATATGGTCGATTGTTTCTAATTTCTCAAACAATTTATTTTTCATTACTGGGAGTGTTGAAACTATTTATTTTATTAGTCACAAGCTGATCTTAAACTTTTATGTGACATAATAGATTTCTAGTAATGAATTTTTAAACTGATCTTAAACTAATCTAAGATTCTAGTAACAAATTTTGGATAGGTATTGATTAAGCTTTCCAGATGTATCATTTTGATACATATAGAAAGTTTAACCAATACCTATCCAAAATTAAATCTCACACAAATTTCATTATTTACACATGTCAAGCAGGAGGCTGATAAAAATTGCATAATATAGCTGTAGAATCAGATAAAGCGATTTCCTTGGCTGTCTTACCATTGTTTACAGTCAATCCCCAAGGCATCACTGATAGCCAATTTTTCATCACTGATAGTTCTATTGTAGCTATTGACACGTACAATCTATAAGGCAACACTGATAGTTATTTTTATATTAGTGATAGTGTTATTGCAGCTATGTCATAGGTCCTTGTGTGCAAGACTATGATTTTAGATGTCATCAAGGCACTGGCCCAAAGGAATAAGCAACCATTGAAATTTTATAAGTCATTACTTATCAATGTTTTTGATTCTGTGTCAAAAGTCTAGTTTAATGAAAATTTGAACTACCCATTTGAAGATCACAACATTTAAGGACCACAATCAGAAGAACTCTTCTCAAAGTCTCTCTTTGGATATCAATTATCTTGTATAAAACACATGCTAGTAGGGAAGACTATTGAATCATCTTTCAAACTACAATATAAATGTTTATTTTTTTTAAATACTTAGTTAAAGAATAATATGCCTGAAAGAGAAGGATGAGTACTACACAACCAAATACGCTCACCTAAAATTGAAGTTTGATTTTAGTGTTGCACACCCGAAGAAAACAATTAGTTTTGCCACATAGCACAATCAAATACATATTGGGATGAGAGATATGGCACAATAAAATATATGTATCACATAGGTGTACTATGTATAGAGATTTTTTCACTCATGTAGTTTCTTTAGGTAGTTTCTACCGCCACATTTATGGATCGCATCCAGAGTAGTTGATACATATATATTCTTCATGTAATCATATTTTTTTACAGTGACAATGTTAAGAGAAAATATATATGTATCAACTAATTAGAACTTGCATTCTGTATCACATATATTTATCAAATATAATAATATATTTTTATTTTTCATTACAACATATCGATATGATATTGTACTATCTTCGCAAGAAAGCAAAATTGAGCACCACCAATCAATATAGATATACCACTAATGTTGCATGTTCAAGAACTACAGCCATGACACATACACTCATTATCATAGAATGGGGTCAGAGATAATTTTTAGTTCTGAGGAGAAAAACGTCCATTCAATGAAGGCTGCATCACAAGAGAGATCTATTTGTGAAATTATTCAAGGTCAATGCATTCCACCAGGTCTTCTATGACATTTGGTTGATTTGGTGTGCATTCTAAAAAACTATGGGAGATAGTTTCATTGGGTGTTGAAACTTATAGTGTTTAAGGAAGTATATATTTACAAGTACGACTCATGTAAAAGTCATGATGATCATTCAGTTGAGATAAAAGAGCTCATTGAAATGCTATCAACTTAATGTTTAATTGATAAAAGAGCTCACTGAAATGTTTGTATTATTGTGTTAATTTTATTGCATGAGTTATATGCATCAATTAAACATATTACGCAAGTTATTTCACCAAAATCCTTTTGATATTCAGTATGTTAATTGTATTGTGCAACAGTCAAGCGATACATTATATGTATCAATTTTTGTTTTATGTATATGGATTTTATATAATTGACATTTAGAACTCCTAAACTAATATAATGATATATTACGGGGATTGTGGATTGTTTGTTGCAACATATGTTGAATTTTTAAGTGATGAAGTTTAAATACCTTCTTCAGATGTTAATTCAAGGCTGGATCATACCAGATACGCATCACTGTTATGGAATTAGAGGGTGAACAAGACATCTAATGGATATATTAGTGACAATCAGGATCCACCTAAGGCTGAATGGACTTTCATTTCATCAGAGGATACAAAGATGATAGATATCGAGCAGTAATTGTTGTTTGATAGTTAACCATTTGTTATGTTTTGAGTTTTTTGGATATGTCAAAACTATTATTTTGCCTTTTAGTTATTGTAATGACATTTTCAATTATGAAATGAAGCATTCCTATCATTTTGTATAATATTTTTATGTTATAATTTTGTTTGAGATTTTTTATTTTGTGTTTGATACATAAGTTTGAAATCTTTTAGGTAATATAAATAATTATGTGGCATATTTATTTTACAAGTTAGCGAAACACCCATATATTTGATTCATATGTTGCAGATTAGAAATAAGTGATATGAATCACAATAAAAATAGTTTTTGAAATTAGTTAAGTTAAGGCTTTTAAAACATATCACATATATGTATCACATTTTATTCTACTAGTAAAATATATCACTAAACTACCAACATATTTATTACACAAGTTAATGAAACACATATATATACATTTGATTCATATCTTACAGATTAGTTATAAGTAATATGAAACACAGTTATAATATTTTTTCAAAATTATTTAAGTTAAGGATTTTAAAACATATCACATATAAGTATCACATCTTATTCTACTAGTAAAATATATAACTAAACTCCCAGATATATAAAAAAGTCTTAAAACTAATTCAAGCACTATTACTATGAATCTCATAAATTTCAGAAACGTTTAATATGTATCATATAAACTGCATACAATATATATATATATGTGTGTGTGTGTGTGTGTGCGATTTGTAGTGCCTGAAGTTTATGTGATTCGTGTGTGTGTGTATATATAGATATACACACACACACACATGAATCACATAAACTTCAGACACTACAAATGTATCAAGTAACTCGTGTGTCAAGGATTAACATACACTATAATACAACTAGACATTTTTAAACATAATTATCCTTTTAAAAGTATTAACTAACATGATCAATCAACTTGTGTAATATGGTTAATTGATACATATAACTCATGCAATATACTTAACACAATAATACGTGTAATTTGTAATACATCATAACGATATAAGAGACAATTACAAATAATTATTTGATATGTCATGAAATGAATTATTGAGAAATTAACTCAAACTATTGTATTCATAACATTGAGCATCATAAACATTACACATTCCAATACAAACAAGAATTTCATCTTCTTTGGAAAATAGTTGTAGGTGTATTTGCTATGACCTTCACGTCTACACTTTCAACAATAATTTAAGGTTGATGAAAATGTTTCACTAGTTTTCTTGTACCTTTATTTGTTTGGTCTTTCTAGTGGTCTTTTAAATTATGGAGGAAAAATCACATCTTCCAACATCTTCATTGGTACATGCCAATCTAGTTTGTCGGGCATTGAACAAAGTGACATTTCATATGTCTTGACTAGTGTTTTCTTTTTGTAGTAATCATAAAAGTATTACTTCATTTTATTTACATATTTTCTTTTCAACACAACAATAGCATGCACACAAGGTATCTCGTCAAACTAAAATCATCCACAATTGCATGTTTTATTATCCAATTGAACTATGTAATTTCTTTCTTCTTCATACACACTGTAGATGTTGTTCTATGATACACTAAACTATAAAATGTTTTTTAATTAACACATATGTTAATCAACATAGAATATGAATGATAAAAGTTACTGAATAAATATGAATCATGAATAATTTTTAAAGTGATGGAATATATTTCCAGATGTATCTTTATAATACGTTTGATTTGTAGATATATCATTATGATACATCTGGTATCAGTACAGATCCAAAACTTTGTAAACACTGCGAGTATTTTTAGAGAAAACCAGGAAAAAAACTTTGGGAAAGTTACATAATGTGTAAACAACTTACCATCATATGTGAGGACTTTGCCTTGTTCATTTCAAGAATTTATTGAAATTTATCTCCTAATGAGCTTTTAGCAAGAAAGCTTGATCTATCTCTAATTTTGTAGTTCCAAGAACCAAATAAGATTCTAAATTTTTCAAGAAAATTTAAATAAGCAGTTTTTGTGCTTCAATAAGACGCAAGTTGATACATTCGATAATGTTGGAAGTCATCATCCTTCCCCTATTTATTGTAGTATGAACTTGTGACCACTTTTTGTATCCAGCCTTTGTGAGATATTCCTTTACTTGGTTATCAACCTTTATACATAATCTCATCAAAATTATCTAGCTTGTACTCTTTAGCCATGACAAAAAACTCGTTGGTCAACTTGTCCTTTCTTTTTATATAATTCATGTAGACATTATCTCATAGATGCCAAATATATGCAAAATGTGGTATAGATGGATAAACCATAATAACACTCTTGATTATGCTTTCATTTTCCTCCGAGACGACACATATATTATTGCGATTACCATAAGCATATTAAAAATCACGAAAAACTTTGTCCACAAAGAATCATTTCCAGAATCTACAACCCTATAAGCAAGTGACAATATCTGACCCGTCACGTATCAAGAAACAATCATTATATCTAATTTATATGACACTTAACATTATTTAGAAAGAAAAATTCACTAAGACCAATACCTGCTCCATTAAGTGTGCTATCTAAAAGGAAGTTTCCCGTATATGATCCACTCATGTGACTCTCGTCTACTACCACAACAAGCCTATAATACTCAAATCCCTTAGTCAAATGTTCTCCTATTTCGGGGACTTCAGTCAAATATTGTTCGTGTACTTTACTTTATTACTCATATGTATTGATTAGTGGTAGCTGGAGTCATGTCCTAGCTATCTATAGTTAGCATAGTAGAGGCTTCATAGATGTCAGTCAGAGTCAGTCATGTAATTTTAGATTTCTTCTCAGTTTTTATCAGATTGTAAATTGTATCAGTAATATAATTTCTCTCAGATTTTGTCATGATTATATTTCCACACAACAGAACAAATATTTAATATATTATAATTCAGTTACATAATAGTATGCCAATTCATGGGTTAGTTTAGGAGCACTTGTAGTTCCAAACACTGTGTAACGACTAAGAGGTAGTCTCGGGTCGTGACAGTTTAAGGTAATAGGGCAATATATAAAATACCTGTATTAAAAGCTGGAAATTAAATCGACAGTCATTACAAGTGACCTTATGATTTGTAAGGTCACTCTACGACTCAGACCATCTAGTCGTTGCCAAACTAAACCCCCTTATGATCTTTAATATGAACCCTATGATTGGCGTCCTACATCTTTTAAAGAGACACTACGACTCGTAGGGTCAAGTTATAGTCTCAATAGTTTTAATAGAGGAATCATACTGGACACATTATGAAATACTATCCTTACAACTCGTTAGGAGTCTATACAATTCGTTAAGTTCAGTCATTATCAAAATAGTGACTTAGACAAATCTTTTTGCGCTCATTACTACTGGGTCCTATGACCTGTTAAGACATATTACAACTCTTTAGGTGAGTCGTTTCCAGGGCAGAAAGATCAGAACTCAGAAAATTTTCAAAAGCCAAAATTTGAGGTGTTTTAGTTCTCCTCCACTTGGATCATTTGTCCTCAAATGATGGGTCAAGGGAATTACAAGCACGATTTTAACACAACTAACAACTACACTTCCTTTTAACAAAGTCAAAAAGAAAATATATCAAGGAATCACAATTTTCTTTAACCAAGTCAGAAAATAAGATATTAAGAATAACACATACCTCAAGCACGATTATTAGGAATGCGAAACAATAACGAAAATTTAGATTTTATGTCCTCTCTAGCTTCCCACATAGCTCTTTTTTCCCTAAAAATACATATAATAACCCTTAAATATGACCACACTCTCCACTAAGCTTTCAACTATGAATACAATTCTACACTATTTCAACCTCCTAACTCCCCCGCGAAACACATAACTACTAGACCTAAGCATCTGCTGAATCTCCCTCCTATGTTAAAGCCTAACTCAGAGTTAAATGTGTTAGTGTAAGTCATGGGTCCCTATACTTTACACCAGCCCAATGGTACTACTCGATCTAATTACAATAATCAAGTAACCTCAGGTTATAATCAAGAAGTACTGACCATATAACACAATGCTTTGTGTATCTATCAATTACATCATTCAAGCTTGCCTTTATACCCCTCTTTTTGGATCTCCCAATCAAAACTAAAAACTTTAATCACTACCACGATTGATTTTACCACATCTCTTCTTCATAACTATTTCACATAACAAAGGTTCATCTTACTCTTCCATCTTTATCTATGATTTTAACCTGATAGTCACCCTAGAATTTTTATAATAAAGAACATCTACTCCCTCATCCAAAACATTACTACGTTTCTATAGCCACTAACATCCTAACATAAGAAGGGTCACTTAGGAACTAGAGTACAAGCATCAAGAATAAGGGGGTTACTTTTTAATTACGACTCCTACTTGTCATACTACTCAAGGTGAGACCCACGAAATGAGACACGGTACATTAGCCAAGAAGTACTTTGTAGAAACCACCTAGGTTATAAATAGAGGGTCATTTCAACATAAACATAATGTAGCACGAGTCCTTATAAGGACTCGTAAGGTAAAGTCATAGTCTTAATAGTTTTAATAGAGGCAGCACACTGGACACATTACAAAATACCATTCTTACGACTCATTAGGAGTCTATACGACTCGTCAAGTCCAATTTTCATTAAAGCAGTGACTTAGGCAAAGCCTTTTGGGCTCATTACGACTGGGTCCTATGACCCGTAAAGACACATTATGACTCATCAAGTTGGTCGTTGATAGGGAAGAAAGCTCAGAACTCAAAAAATTTTCAAGGGCCAAAATCTAGGGTGTTTCACTGGTTATTTGCCAGTGTTGGGGTAGCGTGAGGTAAATCTCCAACCACGTAAAAAGGCTCGTAAGAGAAGATGGAGTAGAAACGATATGTGACGACAAGTAAGAAGGAAAAATTAGAATATATAGGGGTGGCTTGGAAGTAAGAAAGTGAAAACGGTTATTGGGATTTCATCAATTGAAGACGACTGCTTATAGCATGGACAATAAAGGGGCAGTGAGGTTAGGGGTGGGAAGAGAGAATAAGAGGATAGGAGGAAAAAAGAGAAGAGAAAGAAAAAAAAGAGTAGTGAGAAGAGGTAGTGTGGAGGTTGTCGGTGGCAGTTCATGCTGGTCCACTAGCCATAGGCGGCCGCCGATGGTACGTTGGAGCAGTGAGAGTTATTGGGGTGAAAGAGGGAGATCAGGGAGACCGAAAGTAAGTGGTGAGAGGTGGCTAATTTACTGAGAAAATAGATTAGGGTTTTTGATTTTTTAAGGGGTTGGTTTTAATTATAAAGAAAGAAAAAGTGGAGATTTATCAAGGATTATTATAAAAATGGTTTGGATCTAGGCCAGCTAAATTAGGTTAAATAAAAATTGAGTTAGAGATTTCTATTTAGGATCAAATTAAAATCAATTTGGGTTAAAATTGACACAAATTGGGTATAAGAATATATAGAAATTAAATAAATTAGGAAAATTGACTTGAATTAATCTGCTATTTAATAAATACTATATAATTTGTAGACAAGAATAATCGCTAACCTGATCATGCAAAATATTTCAAAATAAATTAAAATGTTATATATATATATGTATATATATATATATATCTATAAATCTAAAATATGTTTTGTACCCAAAACAATCTTCCGTCTCTCTCGACACATGCTAGGCGAGGCTAACCTGCACACTGCTAGCTATGGAAAGAGGTAGTCCAAGGAAGATGACTTTGACCACGAAAACAACACTAGGACATCAGAAAAGAGTTTGGGTAGTGGGAGTAGTGAACTCATGGCCTCCACTGCTAGACCGATTGGGAAGTAAAACCCCTACCTTACCAATTCAAGTGGGGAAAGAGCGAGAAATACTGCTATTGAGGGAATCACTATTGCTAGTAGGAGCAATAATTATGGAATGGCTCAGGTCACCCCCTCGAATGTTCGTAGTGGGACTCAAATTAAATGAGTAAGATAATTGCGAGAGGGAATTCAAGGATTGAGAAAACAAAAGCTGATGAGGAGCAATGAAATTAGGTTAATCTATTCCAGTGAATCACTTAGCAGCTAAAGCTATGTTGCTCAATTATGTTGCCCCAGTGATTAAGGATGGGGTGACTATTGTTGAACTTTATATGATGGAGGTGAAGAGGGAAAAACTAAATTGGAATCATGCCTTGATCCTGTATATTGTGGGAGCATAACCAACTATAGCCACCGTCAAAAGATAGATTATTGATTAATGAAACTTTGCCACTAAACCTAAAATCTACTACCACAATGATGGATATTTCCTAGTATAATTTAATAGCTTCAAAGATCGTGATGAAGTTTTGTACTCTAGATGCTCTATAATAAACCAATCATTATAAAGGCATGGTTGGCTAAATTTGACTTGAGCAAAGAGGGCCTGCGAAAAATTTCTCTATGGGTAAAATTCCCCAGTTTTCCACTTAGTTGTTGGGAGCTCAATTATTGAGTAGAACTAGTAGTGGCATGAGGGTATCCTTATATGTTGATGCCTGTACATCCCAAGTTGATAGAATATCTTATGCAATGTCTTGATTAAGCTGGATATTATGAAGGATTTGTCAAAGTGAATTAATGTTGTTGGACCTAATGGGAAAGAATTTAATCAAGTAAATAAGTATGAATGGGTACCTCCGCATTTTCCCACCTGCAAGTGGGCCACAAGTACAAGTCAGTGCTAGAGGCTCCCAAAACAAGACTAGGCATCGAAAAATAAAAATATCTTAGAATGTGAGGTTTACAATAGACAAGCAAAAGGAAGTACCAAAATATCTACCAAGGACGAAAACTGATAAGTGGAACACTGATATGGTAGGGGTGAGTAATTCTCAACGTGAGAAAGGGGTAGATTGTATATCAAGGAGAAGGGAACAACTAAAGGGATATATCACAACCACTCCAGGATCTATTGGTGACTACAAATGAGTTGGAAGTTCTACAACCTCGACCAAAACTGAGTGTAGTAGAGTCGGGGATGAGTTAAACTCATGTAGCTTTGCTCGAGTTGTTAGTAGTCTGCCCATTAACTCAAATCCTATATGAAGATAATTACATGGAATGTTAGAGGCCTTAATAAAGTTGATAGGTATGAATAATGTACTGATTTTATTAGACATAATAAGTTAAATACTATTAGGAATTAGTGAGCACAAAGTAAAGGAGAAACATCCGAAAAGGACAATAAATAAACTAATACTAGGTTTGTCTTAGTTTGACAACTATGATCATAGTAGCAAAGGAAGATTGTGGGTTCTGTGGAATGGGAAGGTAATTGATCATCAACTTGAAGAAAAATCAGCAAAGGCCATAAAAGTTTTTATGCATATAAAACCCCTTAGACATGTTTTTAGTTTTGCATCTGTGTATGGTTTACACACCATAGAAGATAGAAGAAAGCTTTTGACATATTTTACTAGGTTACATAGACTGCAAGGAAGACCTGGTTGGCTATGGAAGATTTGAATACTATTAGAGTGATAGAGGATAAACAGGTCAGAGTAATAGTCTAAGATGCATAGATCAATGATTTTAATGGATTCTTGGAAGATACTGGTATGATCATTTTAAAATCTAGTGGACGAGCCTATTCCTGGACCAATGGACACGCTTATGGTAGAATAGATTGGGCCATCATAAATTCTCACTGGATGCTCCATATGAATCAACTCAAAGTAGTAGTTGTGGATCCAGGGTGCTTTGATCATTCACCCTTAGGGATCACCCCTACTGTGGAGGAGGGGAGAAGACTAAGACCCTTAAAATTTCTTAACCATATGGTAGATCACTCCAGGTTTTTGGGGGTGCACTTTTGAGTCTGATAATATGGCTAATGTTTGGCGGAGGCTCAAACAAGTGAAGATGGCTATGAAATAATTAAACAATGCAGAATTTCAGGGAGTTGAACTCCGAATTGAGAAACTTAAACAAGATCCAAAAGAGGTGTAAAATAGTATGAGGGATCCAGCACAACCTGAAGACATGTTATAGATTGAATAAAAGTTGAAGAATGAACTTGAAAAATAGGCAAAGGTAAAAAAAAGTATTCTGTAAGAAAAATCTCAAGTACAGTGGTTACAACTGGGGATTCCAATAATGCATAATTTTATGCTAGCTAAAAGAGTAGAAGTGCCCATGAAAAGAAATTTTCTTTAACCACAACTAGTGGACTGACTGTCACTTCTACAGAGGAGATAACTGAATAAGTTATTGAGTTCTATCAGAATTTATTGGGAGTGTAGCTAATTATATTCCTCATGTTAACATGGTTGTAATGAAAGATGTTGCAATGTTAAATAGAAGTCAACAAATGAATCTGATAGCTGATATTAGTAAGCAAGAAATTGTTGATGCTCGATAGGGCATTGGTGATCAAAAGGCATAAGGTCTGATGGTTTTAATGCTTTTTCCTTTAAGAAAGCATGACTCATTATTGGTAAAGACATTACTACTTATGTACTGCATTTTGTTACTACAAATGAGATAGATAAGGGCATCAATTTTACTATTATATCTCTGATCCCCAAAGTTCCTAACCCCACAAGAGTTACAGAGTATAGGGCAATCTCCTAATACACCTTACTATATAAACTCATCTCTAAAGTGTAAGCAAATAGAATGCAGAAAGTTATAGATGGATCGATTGATATAAACCAATCTACATTTGTGTCTAGCTGGTTGATAAGACAATTATTATTGACCATGATTTAGTAAAAGGATATAGTAGGAAAGGGGTTTCACCCAGGTGCATGCTTAAAGTGGACATGAAAAAGGCCTATGACTCAATGGAGTGGAATTATTTAAGACAAATCCTTAAAGGCTTATAATTTCCTAGAAAATTCAGTGCATGGAAACTGTTTCTTATTCAATTCTTATCTATGTCCTAGCAAGCATATCCTAGCTCAAAGAGGTTTGAGGCAATGAGATCCTCTATCCCCTTACCTTTTTGTTTTAGCTATGGAATATCTAACAAGATTACTTATACAGCTCCAAAGGATTCTTAACTTTAACTACCATCATAAATGCTCCAAGATGAAGAGAGTGCAACTTAGTTTGTAAATGATCTGCTATTATTTTATAAAGGGGACACCATGTCTGTGGAGCTGTTGTATGGATATTTTTTGCAATTCTCAAAGGCTTCTGGATTGGTGGCTATCAAAGAAAAGAGTTATATATACATATGAGGAGTTACTACTATCTAATAAGAAAAACTCTAGGTTCTAGGTTTTACAGTAGGTGCTCTCCCCACTAGGTATCTAAGGGTGCCTCTAAGCACTAATAAAATCTCTATTACACAGTGTCAGCTTCTGATAGATAAAATTCTACACAGAATTCAATACTGGACTTCAAAATTTCTTTAATATGTAGGAAGAGTCCAACTCATAAAAAGTGCACTCTTCTCAGTCCAAGTGTACTGGGCTCAGATTTTTATCCTTCATAAGAAGGTGATCAAATGTATAGAAATTACATGAAGGAGTTCTTATTGATTAGTGGAGTAGACTCATCATATAAAGCACTCATGGAATAGACTACTTTATGTTGGCCTAAAACTACAGGTGCATTGAACTTCTTGGATAATCTGATATAGAATAGGGCTATAATATGTAAAATGTTATGGAATCTGCATTATAAAAAGGATAAAATATGGATCCAATTAGCACACATTTATTATGGGGATTAGGCATCATCGTAGGGTGTGCTTTATACTAAAGCTTTTTGGGTTGTTACGAAGGTCCTTAAAGCTTACAAATAGTTTGAGTTGGCTGGCTGGGAATTGAGAGATGTCCTCCTACCACCCGAAAATTCTCCACCAAATAGTTGTATGTGAAAATGAGGGGATAATTTCAAAAGGTGGAATAGAGGCACTTGATTTGCAATAGTTTAGCACCTCCTAAGTGGATTTTTATTTCATATTTGAATGCTAATGGAAGTTTTCTTACCAAGGCTAGGTTGCCTAAATGGGTGTGTCTTGAAGATAATTAGTGTGTGTTGTGTAATGCTGCTACTTAAGATGAAGAACACTTGTTCTTCCAATATCTTTTATCACCAAAGATGTGGAGCATGATATTAGGCTCACAGCATACTAGTAGACAAGTTTAAGGTTGGAGGAAAGAGTTGAGATGGGAAGTATCAAATCGCAAGGGCAAGAGTGCAAGGGTTGAAATACTTTAAATATATCTGGAAAGAAGCAGATCGCAAGATTATATTGTATGAGTAATTGTTTAGGAAATATATATAATAGGGGTATCAAAGGGTAGGCTGACACAAACCATGAGTATATTGAACTACTATACTTGAATTATTGTATAACTACTTTAGGCTGCTCACGTTTATTTGTTTATCAATGCTGGATTGTCCAGCTCTTCATTTGCTTTGACAGGATCATTGGTAATAAAATCATTTATTTACTAATGTTCCATGCTTTCATGAAACTTTAGATGCTTAAAAAAAGAAAATTATGCAAGTACTAAGATATTCTTGTCAGATGTGATGTGCTTTTTTGTTAAAACAGAGTTCAGAGCCAAGAATGAGAAAAAGGGATAAAGATTAGATGAGAAGGCTACCTATGATCCAACCTACGACTCATGGATAGTATCTTTGAGCCATAGGTGGTCAAGTAGGTTGATGTTCTGACTATTCTGAAAGCTGTTGATTAAAGTCTGATTCCCACAACCATACCTATGAGTCATAGGTACAACCTACAGAGTGTAAGTTTCCTCGTAGGTAAAAGTTTTGAATATTAAAGATTTCTTTATTCCACAAGCCTACTTACGCCCCATAGGTATAACCTATAACCTGTAGGTTGCCTCATGGGTTGGTGCCAACTTTGATTTTCCATGTTGTTTAGGATAGATTTTCTATTGTACCTATAAATATCCTTTGGACTGTTATACAATATTTATGCACTTCATACATTTTTGACATTGTTTGAGTTCTGAAATACATTATTGATCTTAGAACTATTGTTCTTGGTTTGTAGGGTATACAATTAATTTGATATTTTGTATTTTTAATCTTATTTATTGCAAGTTAATCCTTATTCTTTCATCTATGAAATTATTTATTTTCTTCCAATCATGAGAAGATAAACCCCCTACCTAGGCTTGTGGGAACCTTGATGGATTATTAAAACAACTTTAGTGCAAAGTCATTATAAATTGGTGTTCTTGTATATATTGGAATTTCCTTTTCTTTGATTTCTTTTATAATGGTTACAAACATTAAGAACTTGTCTGTATTCGATACTTGCTTGAGAAAAAGGTAGAGATTAGGAAAAGGAGATCATAACAGTAATTTAAAGATATCAGCCTTCATCTAATTAACTTAAGACAGAGTGGATATAGTTAATCTGATATCAAGAACAAAGGTTAGTAATGCAACACTCTAAGACCGAAAAGCAATAAGTAAAATTCACCCAAACCAAGGTTGAAGGAATTTTAGGTGATACATAATTTGTTAGATTTTGCATGCAAGGTACCGAGATAGTTTGGAAAGCATGAACAGTCCATGGAGTTAAGAAGTCAGGGGGAGCACAATCCTAGTGATCGCCTTATGTTGATAACAACCCTAATTGCCAAACATTGTTACTGCTAAATTTACCTTTACAAAACCCCTTTTACTTTTTGCAATTCTCAATTACATCAGCAACCTCGTGATAGATTTTTGGCCTATTCTTCTTGGGATCGACCCCAACCTCATTGGAGATTCCACATTTGACAAGCAATCGCTTTATACTTTCTTAGAGATGTAATTTGGATGATATTAAATTTTGGTGCTGTCAATGGAGATTTATGATTATTAATTGATTGATTGAGATTATTGAAGTGTTTGGTTTTGTTTGTTGATTTTTAGTTTTCTACTATTTCTAAGGTATATGCCGGCGTATGCCCAACTCTTAGAGTAAAGTCAATCCCTTGATTCTATTTGATCCTAAGCTTGAATGGACCTTTCGATAGAATTATAAGATGAAAAAAAGAGAAAGGTATGATGAAGAAGCCCAGTACGAAAGGGGTTCATGATGACCCAGCCGCATTGAATCCACCACCTTTGCATTGTATTCAAGACACTATTGAGGAAACTACTACAGTTAGTGGATGAAAAAAATTCTAGGTTAGCACTGGACTAACTGCTGTGGTAAGGGCTAAATAATAGGAAGAATATTATCAAGAAATACTTGACAGAGATAGAGTTAGAAGGAACAAAGTTCAACCACCTATTTATAAGTACTTTCTAGTTTATGATTATCTAAAAAAATATTTGGGGTGTGTTGAAATAATCGAGATAGGTGCTATCATTCCTCCAGAGTTACCCCAAGGAATGAAATTTGAAATTATGAGTGCAATGATTCAGTTGATAAGTTGAAGGGAGTCTTTATTGGTTTGCCTACTGATGATGCGAACATACACCTTATGAACTGCTTGGGGATTTGCTGTTCGTACAATCTGCCTGGGGTTAGTAAGGAATCTATACGACTCAGGTTGTTCCCACTCTCTGTGATAAGAGAAGATACTTTGTGGTTAAGAGAGCTTTCCGTGGGTCTATTACCACTTGGAATGAGTTGAGGACAGAGTTCTTGGACAAAAATTTTCCACTCTCTAGAATGTTGCAGTTGAAGGATTATATTTATAATTTCAGGTAGTTATATTCAGAGGCACTATATGAGACATGTTTTAGGTTTAAAAATAAACTGATGAATGTTCCAAATCACAAAATCTCGAGGAAGAACTTTCTGGAGATATTTTTTATAGATCCTTGAATGGAAATATCAAGGCTGTGGCTAATACCATTATAGGTGGATCTTTTATAAGTATTTATTGGGAGCTAGTTGTTGAAATCTTAGATCAAATCACTAACTAACAGAGGAGGGATCACTATGAAGATAGATAGGTCAGTTGATACTTATTCTACTAATACTTCCAGAGAGCAGAGAGGCATAAATGAGATAGTGGCACAAGAGATAGCATAACTTTGGATTGAGATTGGGTTGCTTACTAAGCAGTTCATAGCTATCAGAGCGAAAAAGGTAAATATAGTGGGTGCTTGAGCAAAATCATCTAGACATGAAGAGTTTGATTTGGAAGAGGAAGCAAAGTACTTGGATAGAGAAATATTAGGTTTTCGAGCCTAGGGCCAAGGGTCTAACCAAGATATTTAGAACTTGAAGCAAGGAAATCAATCTTGAAACAACTATGGGCATAGGTATTAGGACATGTGTAGTGAGCATGATGGACTGAAGGAGAAAGAATGATTACAAGGAGATAAGTAGTCTTTATGTTCCCCCTGGGAACCATGATGTTGAATCCTTAAGTTTGAGAATGAAAGCATTACTTCTAAAGCTTGTGAAGGGTTTCGAGAGCCAAGAGAGTTGCCTTAAAGAAATTGGGGATGATATTTCAAGTTTTAGAAAGAAGGTAGAATTGCATGCAACAACTGTTAAGAAGATTGAGCAGCAGTTTGGGAAAACATCTGCCGCATTGAACCAGCGTCAACCATGCTGACACGACCAAAACCAGGGCGTTGTCATAATGGGAAATCTAAGTCCAACTAGGACTGGAAATCGCCCCCGTTACCCAAACTAACCACCAAATGCATACCTTGAGTTAGCTGAAGTCCGAACATATAATAAGATAAGCGTATCCAACCATGTGGTGACTCTTGGACAAGTCTATAACAAAGACCAACCCAATCAAGTCCAATCACCCCATAACCAACCAAACCAATGCGGAAACCAATAACCAAAACCAATTTTAATAATCTAACTTATGTATATATATAACATAAACCATCCATACAATACCCAAGTCCACAGTTTTCCATACAAAGCTTCTCGACCAACCAAAGAGTACCTAGTCGGGACATGCCCCCGACCATAGTCAAAACCAAAGTCTATGAACAACAAGAAACATGTAAAGTAACCCATGTCATGAAAATGATGCCTTTCGAACTATGGAAGCTCACCACTTTAATCAAACATCATCTGTCCCCGAATTCGATCACTAAGCAAGAGAAGTAAAATAGTTGGTCCCTGTAATGCGTGTGTATATAGTCGTCCAAAGACGGGTTAGTTGGTAAACACTAGCATGCACTCAGGATATGGATAAAATAATGCCATTTATAAAACCAAGTAAAGCCATCCATGATAAATACAACCATACATATATATATATATCCATATCGGGAAAGGGAACCGGGTTTAGCATGCCTTTAAAACCTTTTCTGGTCTATGTAGCTTTGCGATTCTAAACCATCCACAAGCTATATGGTTCATCTCCCCCTGCTGAAAGGGTCCTAGTACGCGTAGCCACACTACCAGGGAAGAAAGATTGGGATGACTAGTACATCCCCCTAATATAAAGTATGCCATTATGCAACGGTCACCAAGATCAACCTTACATCAACAAATTTGAGTTTCCAGTTTTGGTCCCCTCTGGACCTCTACCTTCCACGGCTTTGCCCAATTAAAACTATTATAAAGAAACCAACCAATCCATTTACCATTTATTAACCAAGGCCATATTGTGGTTGTATCGTCATACCGACCATACTTGCAAGTATTATCCATAGCCAACAACATATAGGTTTAATGGGACTTTATAGTGCCCTTCCATTTACCATATTAAACCACTTAGGAGATGCCATGTACCCTACAAGCATAACTATTTATCCACCAAGGCTTTACAATTTAATCCTTCCAAACCATGTACACAATTTATACCATTTAAAACCATTTCCAAACCATTTTAAACCATGCCGAACATTTAAAGCATTTATATCATTTAAACCATTTAAACCATTTAAACCTTTTAAACCATGCAAAACAATTCAAATCAATTTAAGATTCCATTACCAAACCAAACCATGCAAGAGTCCAAATGAAAGTTCAACAAGAGAGTAAAAATATTTTTTGAGGCCTTTTATAAAACATGTTGAGGGAATACCTTCACCAAGACCAAGACCAATGCATAAGCCACCATAATTTAGGTTACTCAAGAACCATTTATTAAAACATAACCAACCAATAACCATATATGCAAACCATTACCAAAAGCATGTGAAAACGTAGTTTACACCAGTACCAAACCATATGCACCAAGACCCTCAAATATATTTCGAAAACCACCATTCATTATTCATAAATCAATGTTTAAAACACAATACATATGCCATTAGTTGGAACTAACAATGAGGGAAGGATTACATGCCTTACACATGAAAATTCATCGAAGAAATCTCTCCCTTTGAAGAACATATGAAGAAACCCTAGCCTCTAATCTTCAAGAATTAGTTTGAAAGAGTATTTGGAGTGTTTTAATCTTTTAACAAGTGTTATGGAAGGCAACAAAGTGTTATATAAATTGAGGACATAAGTTTTTTGAAGTAGGAATTGTCCAAACTACCCTTTCTTAAAATTAAAATAAGCCACGTCCTCGGGCATGACTCACCTATTCCATAAGTATCCTAGGGTACGAGTGGTACCCCTACTTGTACACAAAACCATGCAAAGACCCTACCTACTAGTTTCTATACAACTCATGCCCCTCTACTCATACCTTAAGGGTACGAGTGGTATACTCAATCGTACCCACCAACCATACCATGGGCAGCTTCCACAAGATCAAGAGAATCATGCACCATACGACTTACCTTACACCACTCGTATGTTCTAATATGACTTGTACCATGATGAGTCATATCTGGTGAAGTAGCTACGCCAAAACACTGCCTAGCATATTATTGAACCCTCAAGCCATCTTATGAGTTATATTTATGGGTACGATTAGTACCCTTGATTCATACCAAGTCCATTGAGTCCAAAACAAAGAAAATTTTCCACGGGTCCAAGACTTGGGGTGTTTCAATCTCCCCCCTAGGTTCATTCATCTTCGAATAATGGGTAAGGGTAAGGGAAAGTACGAGATAATCCATTAACTCACCTCAAAATCTCCTCCAACCAATAACAAAGAACAAAAACACAAACCAAGATGAGAAGATCACCATACACCCCATGCACGATTTATACCCCAGCACCTCTATTTTGACCCTTAACTAAGTTATAAAACATATATGTGAGAGAAACTATTCATCACCTTTAAACAAGTTAGAAACCAAGATATGATAAAGAACACATACCATACACACGAGTTTATGGAAGAACCAATGTGGATACTTGGACTCCATGTCCACTTTTGCATCCCAAATAGCTTTCTCAGACTTTTGGTTCCACCATGGAACCTTTACCGAAGCCACACCTTTTGTTTACTACTGGTGAACTTTCCTATCCAAGATCCTGATTGGGATCTCCCTAAAGAACAAGGAATCCGAGATGCCAATACCACCCAAAGGGACTAACTAACCACAGACCATTCACACCTTACCCCAATGCAAACTCATAGAGTACCGACTGAATGGACTCATCCAAGGGTATGTCTAAGTCAACCAAGAATTGAACAAGACATACCACTACAAAAGCTTGAGTCTAAATATACACCACCTCTGTGTTTAAGCCTACCCAAAGCTAAAAGGAGTTAACTTAAGCCACTGGGATCTACTCCTTATATTAATCCTGAAACACTACTCCGCTTTCATCAACATTATAATATGGATGCTACGAGTTAAGGATTTGGACCACCATATCTAACCACTATAACTAAAACACCCCCTCCCAACCTATAATTGAATATGTAAAACCATACACTAGTATGATATGATAACAATTCCTAAAACCATGCCTTACTAACCTTCTTAAGTACCCAACACCTTATTGGTATATCTACTAACCACAATATTTAAGCCTACCACTTTACACCCTCAGTATGATCTATCCATCTAAAGATCGAGCACCCATTACAATCTCCAAAAGGTTTTCACCACCAATTCTTTTTCTAACCATTTCCCATGACAACAACCTTACCTTATCTCCTAAAACCTTAACTATTAGTAGTCACCCTAGACTCTCCCCCACTTAGGGACTTCTATAATTCCCATTCTACAGTGCCACTATTCTTTTTAAGCCTCTACCATCCTAGCACAAGAAGAATAATTTAAGGAATCTGAAATACAAGAATTATCAAGGCCACCAGGGCAAGACAAAGACCTTTAAAACAAGACACAACACCATAGACATGAAGTACTTCACAATAATTACCTAGACCATAATGGACAATCATCCCGACCAAACCATACCATGAAAGGAGTTGGTAGACTAGACACCAAAAGAAACATAACCATATATACCATGAGTAACTTAATGCAAGGTCAAGAGTCATATCTAGGGAATAAGGTGAATACAAAATACAACCCTTAAGCATAAGTGCTATAACAATATATACAACACTAGTAGAGTACTCTCTTAATCGAGAGAGAAGAGTATCACTAGAAAATGCAACCCAAGCTTTTCTTAAAGTCCACTGCTAAAAGAAAATTTTGATTACCCATAAACCTTCACCCCATTATACCTACAAGAACAATTTTCCACTCCAATAGGTAACACCAAAAACATATGCAAGGGAGGCTTGGTTCTCTTATACCTAAAATCCCATTCACCCCAATGCAACCTAGAGCTCCGTACAGAGATGCAAAAACAATTAGACCAGATTAACTCCAAGGTTTCCAATTAAATCAAAACCATTTAAAATCAAACCATGGCCACCAAGGCCTTTCAAAAATTATTTGAATCCCACCAAAACCAATTTATGTTCCTTAAATTATTTATGCAATGCAAGGACTTATGAATAGTCAAACCATATGAAAAAATTACATTCAATGGCAATTTAACAATCAGTTTTGAAGGCATACAATTTTCAAGACCAGAACCAAGTAATTGGTGAATCCATAGTACCTCAAAAACTATTTACCATTTTTATCCATCCCAAAATGTTTATAAATATTTATAAAACATGAATAATGTATCATAAATCCATAGAAAAATCAATTCAAATGAGTGATCATGTTAAAGCCCTCCATTGTGCCAAAACCCATTTTCAAAATCAAGAATTTAATAATCAATTTTATGCCAACAATAAAGTACAAGTATAGGGACAAAGACACATGCAAGCTCCATGATCCTACCAATCTAATGATTAGACCCCCAATTCATATCCATCCATTCAACCTAAATTCGTTACCTATTAGACACAACTTTCCCACTGTCGTATTCTTTAATTATCAACCTTATCCAACCTAACAATTTACCTTCGCAATTTCTGCATTATTACCCAATTTAACATACTATCTTTACCATGATCAAACATCTAGGTTCAAGCCTAGGATCTACCAACCACCATTTAGTACTATCAAAGTACCCCATGTAGAATGAAATATATAAATAAGGTCCACCCTAAAAGGATGAAACCCTAAATTTCTTAGTCACCCGCCGACAACCTATCAATTTCCCTAGAAACCATTTTCTTTATGAAAACATGGAAGCACCACATGAATAAACACTAGAACAGATGGGACCTTTATCTAATAGACCCCTTAAGTTATCCTTAAGCTTTTTTAACCCAACCTGAACCATTCTATAAGGAAAGAATAGAAATTGGACAAGTGTCCAAAACTAGACCAATCCCAAACTAACCTCTCCATTTGACAAGCATCATGATGGTCATCAAAAAGGACCCCAAGATGTTCATGCATCACTAAAACCAAATACAACAAAAGACCTTCCTGGTTAGAATCTTTAACTTGGGCCAACCGATAATACAGACACCCTCTTGGAGACAAATCTCCGTGCTCTAAGATAGAATATAACCTTTCACTTAATACTTTAGGAAATGAAACCATCCTCCCACTCCACAACCAACTCACCAAGAAGCCTAAAGTAACCTTTATGGATTCAACAATCTAATAATGGATAGCACGAGTGTAACCTATTAATTCCTCTAATGACATTGAAACCTACCACATATGAGTCAAAAAAATCCACCAACATCCTTTTGTTACCAATAGACACCACATCCCCTATAAAAAGGAGTTTTCATATTAGTGCTGGCATCATAAGATGCCTTGAACTCCCAAGTAACAATAAGTGCACTAAGATAATCTCAACCAATGTCAAAGATAGAAGTAGCACCCCTGGGTACAAGATCTAGGGAAGTAGTAAATGATATCCTATTTTCCTAAGAGGGAATCCTTATGGGACACTCCTATTGCATGCGACCCAATTAACAATAACCAATATGTCAGTTCCTCCTCGTACTAATAGGATTGGAATGGCATGACAAAGTTATCACTTAATAAAATGCAAACTTAGCATTGATAACCTCTTCTTAAGATAACCAAGAATGAGTTTAGACCTTTCAAAATAAGGTCAGTAGAGGCCGATGGGACTCTACAGGGAAAACCAAAAGCTGTGGCCCTTGACTAGGTCTATGCCCCATGAGTTGGACTAAATCCATCCATGTTGTACTTGAGTGGGAAAGATGAGTTTTCACAAAATTTTAGATCATTGAGAAGATATTATCCAAAGAGTGAACCAAGGAAGATTCAACTATGAGTTCAAAACCTTAGACTCTAAAGCCCAAAATTACAATAACGAAGAAAGTGAAAATTCAAAATGCCTCATAGCCTCCTGATTATAAATGTAGTGCATGACATACCCATAAGCAAGACTCTACTCAACATAGCTTTGTGGACATCCCATGACATCGAACCTAAATCTTTAATACCAACTTGACATGACCAGAACTAGGGCCTTGTTGTAATGGGTAATCCAAAGTACAACCAAGATCAGGAATCGCCCCCGTTTCCCAACCCAACCACCAACTGCATACCTTTAGTTAGTTGAAGTCCTAATATATGACAAGATAGCATATCCAACCATATGGTGACTCTAGGATAAGTCTATAACCGATACTAACCTAATCAAGTTGAACCACCCAATAATCAAAACCAATTATCATAATCTAACGTATGTATATATATATAACATAAACCATCCATACCATACCAAAGTCCATAGTTGTCCATACAAAGCCTCTAGACTAACCAAAGAGTAACTAGTTAGGGGATATTTGTCCATAAAAAGCCTTTAGACCAACCAAAGAGTAACTAGTTGGGGGACATTTGTCCATAAAAAGCCTCTAGACTAACCAAAGAGTACCTAGTTGGGACATGCCCCCGACAATAGCCAAAACCAAAGTCTATGAAAGACAAGAAACATGTAAAGTAACCCATGACATAAAATAGATGACTTCCAAACTATGGAAGCTCATGACTTCAATCAAACATCAACTGTCCCCAAATTTGTCCACTAAGTAGGAGACGTAGAACGGACGATCCCTGCATAACATGGGTACACAGCCGCCCAAAGATGGGTTAGTGGGTGAACACTAACATGCACACAGGATATATATATATACACATCTATGTTGGGAAAGGGAACAAGGTTTAGTATGCCTTTAAAAACTTTACCTGGTCTGTGTAGCTTTGTCATCCTAACCACCTATGGGCTATATAGATTCATCTTCCTCTACTGAAAGGGCCCTAGTTTGTGTAGCCGCATAACCAGGGAAGAAAACCTAGAATGACCAGTACATCACCTAAATTTAAAGTATGACATCATGCACACGGTCACCAAGACCAACCTCATATTTACAAATATGAGTTCTCAGTTTTGGTCCCCTCGGGACCTCCACCTTCCACGACATTGCTACATATCCTTCCATTATTGCCCAATTAAAACTATTACCAAGAAACTAACCAATCCATTGACCATTCATTAACCAAGGTTATATTATGGTGGTATCGTCATACCGACCATACTTACTAGTACTATACATAGCCAACCACATATAGGTTTAAGGGGAGTTTCAAGTTCCCTTCCAATTACCATATTAACCTACTGAGAGGAATCTATGTACCCTACAATCATAACTATTTAGCCATCAAAGATGTACCATCTAATCCTTCCAAACCATGTACACCATTTATACCCTTTAAAATGATTTCCAAACTATTTTAGACCATGCCAAACATTTAAAGAATTTATATTATTTAAAAAATTTAAACCATAAAAAACTATCCAAATCCATCCGAGGTTCCATTACCAAACCATGCAAGAGTCCCATTAAAAGTTCAATAAGAGAGTAAAATATTCTTTGAGGCTTTTTATTAAATATATTGAGGGTATACCTTTGCCAATACCAAAACCTATGCATAAACCACCATAATTAGGGTTACTTAAGACCCATTTGTTAAACCATAACCAACCAATAACCACATATGCAAACCATTACCAAAAACATGTAAAAATATAGTTTAAAACAATACCAAACCATATGCACCAAAAACCTCAATATATTTTTTAAAACAACCATTCATGATTTATAAATAAATGTTTCAAACACAGTACATATGCCTTTAGTTGGAAATAACAATTAGGGAAGAAGTACATGCTTTATACATGAAGATTCACCGAAGAAATCTCAGCCTTTGATCCCTTTGAAGAACATATGAAGAAACCCTAGTCTCCCATCATCAAGAGTGAGTTTGAAAGAGTATTTAGAGTTTTTTAATCTTTTAACAAGTGTTATGGAAGGCAACAACGTGTTATATAAAATGAGGACATAAGTGCTTTGAAGTAGAAAATGTTTGGACTAACCTTACTTAAAATTAAAATAAACCATGCCCGGGGGTACGAATTACCTATACCATCTGTATCCTAGGGTATAAGTAGTACCCCATCTCATACCCAAGACTATGCCAAGACCTTACCTACTGGTTTCTATATGACTCACACCTTCCTACTCATACCTTAAGGGTACGAGTAGTACACTTAATCGTACCCACCAACCGTACCATTGGCAGATTCCACAAGATCAAGACAATCATGCACCATATGACTTGCCTTACACTATTCGTATATTCCTATATGAATCGTGCAATGAGGAGTTATATCTTGGGAAGTAGATACACCAAACACACTTCCTAGTATATGATTGAACCATCAAGCTACCCTAAGAGTCATATTCAAGGGTACGATTGGTACCTTTGAGTTGTACCAAGTCCAATGAGTCCAAAACCAAGGAAATTTTTCAAGGTTCCAAGACTTGGGGTGTTTCACAGGCACTCTTCCATGAAACATAATTCAGAATCCAAGGATTGATAGTCATCATTTAGCTATTACAACTTGAAGCAATAATGCCACTATTAATCCACCTATGTACGTGGTTGATGATGTGAGGCATGACCTTATTGACATTAATGATTTAGACAAAGATGAAATAGAAAAGTTGGTTATGAATGATGAGGCATTTGAGAAGCCTATAGTTATAAAAAAGGAGTTAAAAATAAAGAAAAGGGTGAGGAGGTCACACCACCACTGAAGCCCATTCCCCGGCCTCCTCCATCATTTCATCAATAATTAAAGTAGAAATCTAATGAAGAAATTTATAAGAAATTTATTTATATGTTAAAGAAGTTTATTTTGAACATCCGCTTCTTGATGCACTAGAATAGATACCTGGCTATCCAAAATTAATGAAGAATTTGGTGACAGATAAGTGAATTGTCAGTTAAAAAGATGTAGTTGTTTTCACCATTATTTTTTGATTACATCTCGTCCCCTTGTATAAAATTAGGGTGACCCAAGTTTCCTTCACAATTGCTTGCACGATTGGGTCACTGGATTTGACAAAGATCTGTATAACTTTGGTGAAAGTATTAACTTTATACCGCTGGAAGTGTTAAATTAATTGGTCTTAAAACTCCCTACACCAATAACGATGTGGTTATTAATGGCATATTATACAGTTAAGAGGCTAGTGGGCATATCAATTGATATTTTGGTCAAGGTGGACAACTTTATATTTCCAGTTGACTTTATTGTCTTAGATTGTGAGGTAGATTTTAAGATGCCTATAATTTTGAAGAGTCCATTTTTAGCCATAGGTAGAGCATTGATGGGTATGTAAAGGGATGAGCTGGTGTACAAGATGAATAATGAGGGAGTCACATTGAATGTTCACAAAACTATGAAGCAACAAGCAGATATACGAGTGGTTTCAATAATAAAAAACTTTATGATCCTGGAATCCAACCCTTTGGATACCTTGATAAAGTATAAGTAATCAAGGTCCCCATGTAGTGTAGAGATATTAAATAAGGAACTTCTTAGGAGGCAACCTAAATGTGCCTTGTTATTTCTATATTTGTGACAATTCATGTTATTGTGATTGACATTAGATCTATGTACCTAAGGTGCCACAGGTATGTTCTAACTCTCTGATTATCGTGGCCTAATATATTGGGGATAATGAATGCATATTTGATGAGGGTAGGTCCAGTTATGGGTCTACATATCCTCTTGGAGTTTTTATTGTCGTGTCTATTTTCCTAAAAGTATGCTATCTTATTAAAGCCAACATGTTTAGTATGAGACACTGTAAAATTTTGATCATTTTACTTTTGAACTTACCATATAAATAATATTAATTTTTTACTTGAATTATGTTTAGGGATGTTAAAAGGGTAATTTGGAAAAGTTTTGGAATTTTCAGAAGGGGTTCGGGGTCATTTTGTGACCCCAAGGTAGTGAGCATCCATAATAAGACCGTGTCACAGAGTTTAACCTATGAAATATTGGTGTGGCATGGAGGCTAACCTCCGCAATAATAGTGTATTACGCTAGTGTTTTAATTTCATCTAGTTTTGTTTTCTTATCACTTAGGGTGAGGGGCTTTTGGTCTTTTTACCCATTGCACGACCTTTTAACATAAAATATGCCTCTTTTCTCTAGTTCTCAAAGATCAAATCATTATTATTCTCTTTCAAACTCAAACCCAAGAACATTCGAGGGTTCATAGAGAATTCATCATCCGTGCTCCAAACTTCAAATTGACTTTAGTTTCTTGTGTATTTCAGACATGTTTCTGTTCCCTAAACATGAATTTTACATTATGGAATTAATTGAATAGATTTTCATATTATTTAAATTTTGTATTTTGAAATTGGGATGAGGGGTGTTGGTTGTTACTGATTGAATTACTTGTCCCATATTTTGAATTGACTATTCATGCTTTAAGTTGATGTTTTTGGGATTTAACTATTACGTTATTTATATAATTGGAATTGGGATGTGGGTTTCCCCAAATTGGATGACTTTTGGCCTGGAATTGCATTAAATTCAATTCTTTTTGAATATTTGATTTTAATTATCGATAATTGCACAGTTCCTCTAACTTAGAGCGTATGTTTCAGAAAGGTTTGGGTACATAGGTGAACCTTAGCATAGCTTCCCACCCTCAAATAGATGGACAAACAGAGCATACTATTCAGACTTTGGATGATATGCTAAGGGCTTGTGTGATTGATTTTAAGGAAAGTTTGGTTGATCATTTACCTCTTATTGATTTTGCGTACAATAATAATTATCATTCTAGCATTCAGATCGCCCATTTTGAAACTCTTTAAGTTAGGAGGTGTGTATCTCCTATTGGATGCCTTGAGGTTGGTGAGACTACGTTATTTAATCCAAAATTGGTCCACCAACCATGGAAAAGGTTAAAGTAATTAGAGAAAGACTTAAGACTTCCAATAGGTGCCAAAAGTCTTATGCAGATAAAAGACAAAGAGAATTGGATTTTGAAGTAAGTGATCGGGTATTCTTGAAGGTGTCTCCTATGAAAGAAGACATAAGTTTGGAAAGAAGGGGGAGATATTGTAATACCCATATTTACCTAGATTAATTAAACTCTCAGTACATGTGTATTCCTATATAAATTTTTCAAAATACTTGGAATTTTCCAGTTTAAGACCTGCCATTGCATAGGAAATTCAGTCAGCTTTCAACCGATATAAAATTCCCCCAAAAACGATACCCGGGTGAAGAGTTAGAGTTATTTTTGTAAAATAGTGTACCAGCTAGTACTTCACCGGATCACGGAGGTGGTGTAAAGGGAAATTATCAAAATCCAGTGAGCCATCACGATCCCACTGTGCCTTGTCAATTCCCAATTTCCTAATTATCACTTTCCAGTGTGACTCCATGATAATAGTGCATCGCGCCAAGGGTTAAATTCACATACTGTGGGGTACCATAATTGTACCACATAGCGCCAAGCTTACAGTTCCCAGTTGTCCAGTTTCCAGTGAGCTGGCGCAATTTTACTGCATTTGGCCAGCATGCATTATTAGGATTTTAAGTTTCCTTGATTTTATTTTAGGGGCTTTTTGGTCAATTACCAAAACCCCTAATCTTCCTAAACACAAAATAAAGCCCTAAATAACCTACTATATCATTATTTACCCACTTCTCTCAATATTAAAAACATTCTCTCTCAATTAGCAAATACTACTTTTCAAGAAACAAGAACAAAGCTTAAGAATTCCTCCAAGAACCTTCAAGAACTCTTCTTCTCTGTATGTTAGGTGTTCAGTCATGGGTTCTTTTCAGCCATGAAGTCCAACAAACCCTTTTTAAACTTAAAAGATCTAAAATTTATGAATTCCATGCTTAAAATTGATTGTATTCATGTTCAGGATAGTTATTGGATTTTAATTCATGATTTATTATAAGCTTACATGAAATTAAAATAGTTTATGTGATGAATTATGTGAATTGTATGCTAAACCCTTTAAATTACATGTGAGTATTGTATTCATGATACTCATATGTTGGCCATTATCATGTGAAATAATCCATGCTCCCCAAGTGTTTGCTAAAATACATATGTAAAGTAAATAGTGAAATCATAACATGTCATTATGTAGTCCCAATCATGTACAAGCTTATGCCCTACAAGTGTATGATAAAATACCTCTATGAATGAATTATCAACAAGTGGACATTTTTATGCTTTTCAAGATCCGCTACTCTTTACTTTCTATGCTATCGAGTCCTAGGGGAATCAAATACCCAAAAATCTAGCTGTTTACCTAGAGCTATAGTAGTTACAGAATAGTCTCAAAAGTGTCACGAGCAGTATCACTCTCAGTCAGTTACAGAACTCAGTAAACTCAGTCAGTCAACACACTCAGTAATAGTTCTGTCAAATCCAGCGTAGTCTAGTAATTAGTCCATGGTCTACTCAGTTAGAAGTAGGATTTAGGACCGAGTGAACCCAAGGATGGGGGCTCACCTTCCAGTAGAGAGTGTGATACTTAGAAGCAGTTAGTTAGAGGCTTTTTAGACTAGACTACTTCAGACATTATTTAGTATTTCAGATGTTTTCATCAGATGTTGTATTTTATTAGTATTTTAGATTATGAACCTTGTGGCATTTCATCCTATTTTCCGCATTATTCTAGTATTATTACTCAGTGCTCACAATGGATATTAGTCTTGAGTTAGCTTGTGGTCCTTCAGGATCATAAGCACCGTGTAGTATCTAGGATACAGACTCAGGGTGTTACAAACTTGATATCAGAGCCTAAGGATCAATAGAGTCGTAGGGAGTTTGAAAGTCACATATAGTAGAGTCTTGTACATGGGTGTGTTACGTGCCACACTTATGGATAGTAGGCTATGAGATGTCTTAGGAAAAGTTTCCCTTCTTTCAGTGTTCATGTTGTGCGAGCGAGCATAAGCTCAAGTTAAATTCTCAGTCTAATCCTTTTCTTTCTTCCAGTTACAGAACATGCCTTCCAAAAAAGTTAATGGAAGAAGAAATAAAAATAAGCCAGTATCTCCACCTATTCAGGCAGATCCCCTGAATGAGAACGTCTCCCAAGCAGAATTCAGAGCTGATTTTACTGCCTTAGCTTATTCTATAGTTACTCAGAGTAATCATCTAGCTATTTTTCTATCTAGGATTATAGCCTCTTCTCCGCCTAGTGAGGGGGAGAAGCATAGGGGAAATAGGAGAAAGAATAAGAGGGACAAAATGTTAAGGCCAAAGAGTGGTCGTAAAAATCCTCTCTGCAGGAAGTGTGGTAGGAATCATTAGGGCATGTGTAGGGATGGTAGTGGTTTGTGTTTCAGGTATGGTGAGCCAGGCCATAGAATAAGAGATTGTCCTCAGTCAGGTTCTTAGAGTTAATTAAACTATTATTCAGTCCTATCAAGTCGCCTGACTCAGCAGGGCGCCACTTTAAGTACCACTAGTGGTCAAAACCAGAATAGACTTTATGTACTTCAATCCAGACAAGATAAGGAAAGTTATTCTAATATAATTACTCTTACAATATGAGTCTTTCAATTTTATGTTTATGCTTTGTAGATACCGAGGCTTCACTTTCTTTGTAACCCCTATATAGCCATCAACTTCGCTGACAGACCCAAAATATTGGCAGATCCCTCCTCAGTGTCTACTCCAGACTCTAGGGTAAAGTGGTGGCAGTTCATTTTAGAGTTGTTGATTATGTGGTTTACAGACTTAGAATAATGAATTTAAGCTAAGAGGGAGATGGTAGAATAAGTAACTGAGTTAGGCTTTTAGATTTTAGTAGTAATGCAAACATGTGTAGAAATGTAGTGGGAGAGGATGATACCCAACCCGTCTTTACCTTGGTGCAAAGTTTTATACTTCAGCTATCACGATATCTATTCATGCCCTATATGTTAGCTCTATGATCATAATACATGTTCATGCATATTATAAAAAATCATTTACGCTTATAGTTCTTGGTATAAGGAGTTCTAGTTCACTCAGTGTTCGAATTATGTTCCACGAATACAGAAATTCCAAACTCGGGTCATGGAACTCATAACTCATGTACTCATGTACTCATGCTTTACAGTATGCTCAGTTCCTATGACTCATACTACACTCCTAATGATTAGCTAAATTCAGATTATGTCATGTATACCCTTAGTTTAGACCTCTTGATAAATTCAAGAGGGTGAAATTCTATTCTTCAGGCCTCAGTTAAGTGTCAAGTTCTGTAGAGTGTCCATTCATGCTTCAGGTCCTCATATTTTAACCTTCCATGAACTCTCCTTATGAAATAATGTAGTGATGAGCAATTGCTTGGATGGGAAAGAGTAAATATTTTATGTTAATGAATGATTATTGCATGATTGTTTCACACGAGGCTGTAGATATGATGATAGGCTTGAATGTCATGATAATATATAAGTGGCTAAATACATTTCGGAGATTTGAGTAGGCTTGAACATAGTGGGAGAATTTAGTCAAGATCAGACCTTAGTAAGTAGGGTTATCAGTGCCCATGTAAATTTTTCAATAGACTCAAGTGAAATACAGTGTCGATGTAGAAATTATAGTTGAGAAACGTGGCTATGATTTCAAATTAGTAGTTGTAGTGCATAAGGCTTAGTAACTCTATCTTAGATAATGTTTCGTAGGCCTTTCTCCATATTACAAATTTTTTGCCTCGTTTTGATTTCTTATTCAGATGTCCTATTCAGACTATGCCAAGATACCTTGCTCCCTAAAGTCATTAGAACCTTATAGAAAGAGTGTCAAAGAAATGCTCCAGTCGAGTATAAGTTTTTAGCATGAGTTAGTCTGTAAAGCTAAAAATTTAGTTTACCGGTCAGGTGGACAAGTTCGTATGGTTTCCCATCTTTTCATTTAGTAGTACTATTTAAAGTTTCACAAATATGACCATTCTAAGATGGATCATCATTGTAGTTGTAAGTTTAACTCAGTTCATGTATCATGACTCAGTTTCAAATCCTAGATATACAGTTACAATTTAGTTTAGTTTGTAGGTGCGTCATGTATCGTCTCATCTTTTCCTCAGTATCTCATCCAAGTCAGCCTTCTTTGGGGTCATAATGTACCAAGGGGGGGATGAACTATAAACCCCTAAGCTTTCATGTCCTAAACCTTCCATTTTTTCTTGATGTAATAAGATCCAGTTTGAAGTAATGGGTACTCATAAGTTGACTCTCTCATTCCGATCTCAGCCGTATTACCATTCTCATGTCATGGCATGCATTTAAGGAATCAGTTCAGTTCATGATATTAATTTTCATGTATCATGCTTTAGACTCAGATATGTTCTCATGTTCTCGTTCATGTATGTTCAGTAAATAATCTCAGGTTTATCAGTATTCTTAGCTTGAAGTAACATCCTTTCTTAGATTTACTCAGTTCTATGTTCAGTTACAGTAAAAATTAACTTATCAGTGCATCTCATCTTCATGATAGTCAAGCATTCATGAATTAGTTCAGCCATGTACTCATGCATCATATATGCATGTTCAGTATGGAAACATAGCTTATCAGTAGTTTCAGTCATGCCCTCATGCATCAGATATGCATGTTTAATGTATTAACTCAATCTATTAGCAGTCCTTAGCTTAATCAGTCTTATTCGAGGAGAAATGTTCCCAAGGAGGAAATATACTCTTTCTAGAAACTTGATAACCTGAAAACCTGGTACTTGATGTTAGGGCTTGAAAAAAGCCTCGTAGTCTATGTTGGGGCAAAAAAGAGATGGGTCCAGTATAGAGCTATGGTTCACCTTGTACCAAACAACACACCAGTCATAATAAGAGTAAAGTATTATAATACCCCGTATTTCCTTAGATCAATTTAACTCTTAGTACACGAGTATTCCTGTATAATTTTTTCAAAATACTTGGAATTTTTTATTTTAAGACCTAACATGGTGTAGGAAATTTAGTCAACTTTCCAACGATATAAAATTCGCCCAAATTCGATACCCGGGCGAAGAGTTAGAGCTATTTTTGTAAAATAGTGTACCACCTGATACTTCACCGCATCGCGGAGGTGGTGCAAATGGCAATTCTCAAAATCTAGTGAGCCATTATGATCCCACCACATATTGCCAATTCCTAGTTTCCCAATAGTAACTTTCTAGTGTGACTTCGCGACCATAGCACATCGCGCCAAGGGTGAAATTCGTATACATTGGGGTACCGTGATTATACCACATCATGCTAAGCTTCCAGTTCCTAGTTGTCCATTTTCCAGTGAGCTGGCTAGATTTCACCGCATCGTGCCAGCATACAAAATTGAGATTTTTAGTTTTCGTGATTTTATTTTAGGGGTTGTTTGGTCAAATCAGACTAAAAATAAAATTAAGCCCCTAAATAACCTACTATATCATTATTTACTCACTTCTCTCAATATTATAAACTTTCTCTCTCAATTAGCAAACCCTAGTTTCCAAGAAACAAGAACAAAGCTCAAGAATACCTCCAAGAACCTTGAAGAACTCTTCTTCTCCGATATGTTAGGTGTTGATTCATAGGTTTTTCTTACCCATGAAGTCCAACAACCCCTTTTTAAACTTACAAGATCTCAGATTTATGAATTCCATGCTTGAAATAAATTGTATTCATATTCAGAATAGTAATTAGGTTTCAATTCATGATTAATCATAAGTTTCCATGAACTTAAAATAGTTTATGTGATGAATTATGTGAATTGTATGCTAAACCCTTGAAATTGTAATTGAGTATTGTATTGTAATACCCCATACTTCTACCTAGCTTAAATTCATCCCGGAGATGTCAAAGACATGATCCAGTTGTCAAATTCCACTGACATGGTGCAATAGCACCGTGTCGCGCTAGGTTCCCATTTCAAAAAATTTTGACGAAAATTAAATATTTTATCCAGGGATAAATTGGTCTTTTCTCAAGGTTTTAACACGTCCCAAATCAAGAACATTTTCTCCCAAGAAACAAAACCCTAGCTTTTAAGAACTCAAAGCCAACTCCGAGAATCTCACCAGGAACTTCAAGAAACTTACAATCAAGGTATGTCAAGTGTTGATTCATGGGTCCCTTTCTCCCATGACACTTAAGAAGCTCTTTTTCAAAGTTCAAGTATATGGATTTTTATAAATCTCATGTTGGGTTTTCTTTTGTTCATGTTAATAATGACCAATTGAATTCTAATCCATGTTTGGTCATAAATTTTATGTGGAATTAGTTATTATATGAGTAGAGTCGTGTGAACCCACGACTAAACCCTTGAATTGTGAATTAAAATTGAATCATGATGTTTACTTGTTGTGCAATGTTGTCTACATATACTATGTTCATTATGTGCTTGATGAATTTCCTATGTGAACTAATAAGAGAAGAAACCATGCAATGATTAGTTTATGTGCAAGTGTTTGATAAATTGTCCATGAGAATGGATTAATGCCATGATATAGTATGAAATTATGTATTCCCCATTCATGTACAAGTGATACACCCCAAGTGTTCATTGAAATGTCTTAATGAATGAACCATGAGTATATAGCCATTGTTGGGAGTTTAGGCTTATGTCATGATTTACATATTATTCTATCGAGTCCTGGGGGTATCTAATACCCAAAAATTTAGCTGTGTTCCTAGAGCCAGTGTCATATTTTCATGATATCCTCAGTCAAGCCATGTTCAGTAGAATTCAGTCGGTTATGTGAATCAGGAAAACTCAGTAAACTCAGTAATCCTAGAAATCTCAGAAAGCTCAGTACTTCAGTAATCTCAGTGGTATTCCTCCAATCAACGAAACTCAATGAACTCAGTCCAGTTCAGTTCAGTTAATCATGTTCAGTGTCTATTCAGATGGGAGTAGGATTTAGCATCGAGTAAACCCAAGGATGAGGACATACAATGACAGTTGAGGGTGCAATCCTTAAAAGCAATCCTTACATTCTGGAACTATGTAGCCAGGATAGGTTGAGATATCAACACTAAAAGATAAAGGTTGATTAGGTGGATAAACACTATCAAATGAGGGTCCCACCATTCTCTTGTGGGGACACTGTCAAATGAGGGTCACCCACATCTTGTTTTTACCAGTGGCGCAGTATTGACACCCTTCTAATTAAGGTTACAGATTGGACCCCAACCTTGCAATATTGCTTTATTTGCGGCATATCAGTTAGATGACTACTTCCCATAGTTACAGTTTCAGGCTCAGTCTTAGTAATAGAACTTAGATAGTTCTTCAAAATTTTAGGACTGTCAGATAGAGTCAACTCAGGATAGTACGGAACATAATTAGTTTCATCAGAACCTAGACTATCAGATAGGTCACTCAGTATTAGTTATATCAATTATCAGTGACTCATGTTATCAGTAATCAGACTCAGTAGTCAGTACCATCACGAATTTAGTCACAGTCAGTTATTTATGCTTGTATTCTCACGTTTATGTTATACAGTCAGTTAGCATTATTCATGAATTTGAAACCTTTGCATTCATCCTACCTTACATATATACCAGTACATTCAATCATACTGACACGTTTATGCTATGGTGTTTTATACCATAGGTTCAGAAGCACGAGCCCTAGAGCCATCAGTAGCATTCCAGTTTTAGCAGTTAGAGTTAGCAGTCAGTCCTCATCCTTTGAGAACATAATCATTACTTTATTTTTTCATTACTTAGTTTATTTTAGTAGTTGGAGTTAGTTGGTGACATGTCCCATGAACTCCTTATTCCGACAGTTTGGAGGCTTTCAAACTATAGTGTTTTTAGACATTGTTTTAGTTCTGGTATTGACGTACCACATTAGTCGGATATGGTTTTATCAGATGTTTATCAGTTTTAAACCTTATGGAATGTTTTAGCCTACTATTTCCACATTTATACAGTATATTATGCAGTGTTTAGGTACAAATACCAGTCATGGGTTAGCTTGTGGACCTTCAGCGTCATGAGCATCGTGTAGTATTTCGGGTACCAGATTTGGGGCGTTACATATATTCATGATGTTCATGTGTTGACCATTATTGTAATACCCCATATTTCCCTAACTTAAATTAACTCTCAGTCCATGAGTTATCCTATATAAAATTTTTGAAATACCCAGTATTTTTAGTTTAGAGCTAACCAATGCGCAAGAAATTCAGTCAACTTTCCAATGATATAAAATTTGCCTAAATCTGATACACGGGTGAAGAGTTATAGAATATTTTGTAAAGTAGTGTGCCAAATAGGCACCTAGCGCATTGGGGAGACCAGCTAAATAGCAATGGTCATTTTCTAGTAAGCTAATGTAATTCCACCGCATCGCACCACCAACCAATTTTCCAATTGTCACTTTTCTAGTGTTGCTTCATGATAATGGCACATTGCGCCAAGGCCCAGTTTCCTATCCAGTGAGGTACCACGATGGTGCCACATCGCACCATCAGCCCAGTTCCCTATTGTCCACTTTCTAGTAGCACGACATGATCGTGCTGTGTCGTGCCAGGGGCCCAAATCAAGTTTTCAGTAATGAAAATTAAAAATGTTCCAAGGGTAATAGGGTCTTTTTCCATGACCCAAATCTGCCTTAAACAAGAAATTATTCCCTAAATACCCTATTATATCATTATTTCCTCACTTTTTCTCAAGAATAAAACATTCTCTCTAAAAGAGGCAAAAACCCTAGTCCAAGAAATTAAGAACAAGCCTAAGAATTTCCTCCAAGAATCATAAAGAAAGAATCTTCTAAGTTAGGTTTGGTGTTCATTAATTGGCTCCTTTCAACCATTAAGTCCAAGAACCCTTTTCAAAATACAAAGTTTGTGTATTTATTAATTTCCATGATTGAGTTGAATTGAATTCATGTTCATGTTATTGTTGGGTTTTAATCCATGATTTCAATTACAAGTTCCAAGAATTGATCCTAGTATCTGTTGATTTACATGATATTCATACTTTATGCACTTTAGTCCAGACAAGATCAGGAAAGTTCTCATGATGCGGTTACTGGTACGATACAGATCTTCCATTTACATGTTTATGCCTTATTAGGTCTCATAGATTCTCCATCTTTTGTAACTTCTTACATAGTAGTCGACTTCAAAGTCAAACCAAAATTCATAACAGAACCATTCTCGGTCTCTACCGCAGTGGGTCAATCTATCATAGCCAGACAAGTATATAGAAATTTCTCGTTTTTAGTATTCCAGAAAATTCCTTCAGTTGGGTTCAGTAATAGAGTTGTTCAGTTTTAATTCCTTGATGAACCAGTCCTTGAATGAAGGAAAGTACTAGCAGTGGACTTTACATTATCAGGAGTAGTCATTCAGAATGAGTTTAGTATTTATGAGAATTGTTATATCTTGGGCTCTAGAGTAAAGTGGTTTCAGTTTGATTAAGAATTTATAAAGGGGTTCACAAACTTAGAATAACGACTTTAAGATAAGGGGAAGATGGTAGCACAAGTAACCAATTCAGACTTCTAGATTCTAGTAGTAATGTCAGTGTGTATAAAAAAGCAATGGGAGAGGTTGATGCCCAACCTTTCCTTACCTTAGTGCGAAGTTTTGCACTCTAGCTGTCATAATATCTACTCATACAGTACATGTCAGCTCTTGATCATAGCTCCTATTCGTGCACATTATCGAAAATCATGTACGCTTATAGTTCCTAGTATAAGGAGTTCCAGTTCACTTAGTGTTATGACTCATGTTCCATGAATACAAAAACTCCAAACTCAGGTCATGCAGCTCATGACTCATGCACTTATATCATGCTTTATAGTATGCTCAGTTTCTATGGATTATGCTATACTTCTAATTATTAGCTAAATTTAAATTTCATCATGTATATCCTTAATTTAGACCTCTTAATAAAATCTAGGGTGTTGATGTTCTATTTCTTAGGCCTCAGTTATGTGTCAAGTTCGGTATAGTATCATTCATGCTTCAGGTCCTCATGTTTTAATGTTTAGTGGACTCTTCTTATGAAATGATGTAGTGATTAGCAGTTTCTTAGAAGGGAGAGAGTAAATGTTTCATGTTAAGAAAAGATTTTGGCATGCTAGTTTCACACAAGGCTGTAGTTATGAAGATAGTCTTGAATGTCATATTTATGTGTAAGTGGCTAAATGCATTTAGGAGGTTTGCTTAGGCTTCAACAAAGTGGGAGAATTTAGTACACCTCAGACCTCAGTAGGTAGAGTTATTAGTGCCCATGTTACAAAATTTTTGCCATGTTGTGATTTCTTATACAGATGTGTTATTTAGACCACACCAAGATTTCCTTGCTTTCTAAAGTCGGTAGTACTTTATAGAAAGAGTGTCAAGGAATGTTCTAGTTGAGTATAAGTTCTTAGTATAAGTTAGTTCGTAAAGTTAGGAATTCATTTTAGCAGTCAGGCGGACAAGTTTGTATCGTTTCCCATCTTTCCAACCAGTCGTACTATCTGTAGTTTTGTTAATATGACTGTTCTAAAATAGAGAATGCTAGTAGTTGCGAGTTTAGCTCAGTTCATGTATAATGCCTCAACTTTAGATCTTAGATATTCAGTCATGATTTAGTTTGAAGGTGCCTGTGCATCATTTTAGCCTTTCATCAGTATCTTAGACAAGTCAGCATTCTTCGGGGGACATAATGTCCCAAGGGGAAGATGCACTATAATGCTCGAGCTTTTATGTCCTAAACCTTTCAGTTTCTCTTCATATAATGAATCCAATGTGGTGTAATGGATACTCATAATTTGACCCTTTTATTCCAATTTTAGCCATATGACCATTCCCAAGTCATGACATATATTCAAGGAATCAGTTCAGTTCATGATATTCAGTTCACATATCATGTTTCAGACTCAATCATGTTCTTATGTTCCTCTGCATATATGTTCAATAAATTATCTCAGTTTTATTAGTATTCTCAGCTTGAGGTAACAGTCTTTCTTAGATTTACTCAGTTTTATAATTCAGTTACAGTCGTAAACTTGGTATTCTTTACCATTGTATATTCAGTCATGTAATTATACATTAGCTCAGTCATGAACTCATGCATCAGATATGCATGTTCAATATGAAACTCAGCTATTAGTAGCTTCAGTCATGTATTCCATGCATCATATATGCATGTTTAATGTGTAAACTTAGTCTATCAGTGTTCCTCAGCTTAATAAGTCTTATTTAAGGATGAATGTTATCAAGGGGGGAGATATTTTAATACCCCATATTTCTATAGCTTAAATTAACTCTCAGTCCATGAGTTATCCTATATAAATTTTTGAAACATCCAGTATTTTTTAGTTTAGAGCTTACTAATGCATAGAAAATTCAGTCAACTTTCCAACGATATAAAATTCACCCAAATCTGATACCCGAGTGAAGAGTTATAGCATATTTTGTAAAGCAGTGTGCCAAATTGTCACCTAGCGCATCGTGGAGACTAGCCAAATGGCAATGGTCATTTTCGAGTGAGTTAACATGATACCAACGCATTGGACCAATAGTAAAGTTTCCAATTATCACTTTTCTAGTGTTGCTCTGTGATGATGGTGCATCATGCCAAGGCCCATTTTCCCATCTAGTAAGGCACCACGATGGCTCCGCGTTGCGCCATGTAACACCCCAATTTGATGAACCAAAATGCTACATGGTGCTTATGATCCCGAGGGACCACAAGCTAACCCATGAATGATATTTGCACCTATATATAGTAAATCATAATATAATAATGCGGAATACATGGAACAAAAGGTCATAAGGTTCAACTGAATACAATCATGTGGATGAAAATACCCAAAACAACTGAATCTGGAAGTAAATCTGAAAGCCTCTAAACTGTCTGAATAAGGAGTTGAAGGAACATGTCTCCAACTAACTCCGTAAAACTAAACTGAAGAAATAAAAGAATCAAATCATATTATCCTCGAATCAATAAGGACTCACTGTGTCTCTGCGACTGGAACGCTACCGCTACTGCTGGGCTGGAGCTCATGCCTCGGAACCTATGGTGTAACATGAAAAGAAAGAACCAAAGTGCAAATGCATCAGTACAACTGGAGTACTGAGTATACGAGGAAGGTAGGTTGAACATAAAGGGTTTCATGCATGAACAACACTGACTGACTAATATGAACGTGGGAGTGGAAACACACATATATAGAAACTGGGACCTTGAATATGTGATAGCACGACCTATAAGATGATACATGGTTTACTGATAACTGTCATGACTGATACTGAAACTGATAACATGTAAGATTGTATCTGACAGTCTTGTATCTACTGAAATCTGAAGAACGCCCTGAGTTCTTTTACTGAGACTGATACTGAAACCTATAACGTGGATGATTGTATCTGATAGTCCTATATATACTAAAATTTAAAGAATGCCCTGAGTTCTTTTACTGAGACTGATACAGAAACTATGGGAAGTAGTGTTTAACCGACATGCCCCATGTATGCCGTTATGGCTAAGCTAGGGTCCAATCTCTGCCCCAACTGGAGGGGTGTCAATACTGCACCACTAGTAAGGACAGCTGTGAGACCCTATACTGGCAGGTACTCAAATGAGAACGGTGGGAACCCTAAACAGACGGGTTAAGCCACCTCATTAACCCTAAGCTGATGGGTTAAGATATCTCAACCTACGCTGGCTACGTAGTTCTGTAACACAAAAATTGCTACTAAGAAACACACCCTGAACAGGCGGGTGAGTTCCCATCCTTGGGTTCACTCGGTGCTAACCTCTACTCCTATCTGGAGGGACTGGACATAAATAACTGACTGTTCATGACTTGATCTTACTAAATTCTGCTGACTGGCGGAATGTTACTGATATCTGACAACTGACTAATATCATGAGGTTTTCCTGAATCACATGACTGACTGAAGTCTATGGAATCATAGCTTGAGTTCGGATATCATGAAACATGATATGGATCTAGGCACACAACTATAGTTTTTGGGTACAAGTACCCCCAGGACTCGATGGAAGGAAACTGACGTACATGACTGACTTGATCATAAGAGTAGAGTCCATAATTTATAATATCATAAGTAGGGATCTCATACTATGCATGGTTATCAACAATGTATTGCATGGAAAGGATTTCATATCATATGGAAGTACTTGGACAATCTTAATATCATGTTCGTTGCATAATCATATTGGCAACACATACTAATAGCTTGGAAATTCATGTGGATTGCATGGTTATCATACATCTTGTTCATACGTAGGATTTGCAAGTAAACATAGCATAATATCATAAGAATAGTTCAAGAGTATTCAAACATCATTTACAAGGCACATTAATAACATAAAAGTCATTGGAACGTAAGGGCATATCATGAATCCTTCAATTAGTCACAATTTAGCTATATTGCATGATTTCTAGTTCCTTAGCATTTTATCAAACACCTTACATGCACATATTAAGCATAGGTGAATTCTTAAAACTATACATCATGAACAACCAAATTTACATGTTTCCAACTCATATGATATTATGAATTCACAAAAACATATAAAGATTCCATCTTGGGAATCACCCAATATCAATAACATGATCATCAACACCATAGAAATCATACTTCATAGTGAAAAAGAGGAAAACAAACAAGCATCAACATGGGTATGATCATATCACCATAATCAACCAAGATTTTGTATTTTAAAGATTGATTCTTGAACTCTACGGATGAAAGAAATCCGCGGATGAACACTATGCATACCTTAGAAAGATGATTCTTGATGATTGAGGAGGAATTTCCATGGAATCGGATCTTCAAGCTTGATTGTGCAACCCTAGTTGTCTTTCTCCTATGGTTCTCTTGGATGATGAACTTTGAGATGTTTATAGGGTTGTAATATGATTAGAAGCTATATATTTCGTAGGGTTAAGTCTAGGGACGTGTAAGGAGTGTTAAGAGACTTAATTACCCTTAAAAATAACTCAAAATGGAGTGTTTTTAGAACCTGGAATTGACTTAGGCGGCGCCCAAGTGATTTCCTAAGCTAGTTTAGGCGGCGCCTAACCAATCGCCTATGTCTGGGTCGGGCGGCGCCTAACCAATCGCCTATCCTTACTGTCTCTCACGAAAATGGGTATGACTTTTCGCTCGGGTATTGGATTAAGGCGAAACTGGTATTTTTGGAAAGCTAATTCAATTATCTACAATTTGGTGGGTACAAATATGCATAAATACCATATTAACATCGAGTTATGCTCATTCAAAGATGACTTTTGCAAAATCAAACACTAAAACTTGATGGATTCAAAAACTCTTAGCTTGTATTACCTTAATTGACTCATATGAACATGCTTAATGTATCATAAGCTATCTTATCGCTAGGATACTCATTGTAAGTCATGCACTGAAATGCTATTCACAGGATAGGAGGTTTCATACGTAGGAAAAATAGTCCTTCTCCTAGCTTAGAAACAAACGGGGTATTACAATATCTTCCCTTGGGAACATTTATCCTCAAATGAAAATTAACTGAAGTGAGAGTGATGATAAGATGAAGTACATACAAGACATACACTACTGAAACATAGGTTCTTGATTGGCATGACTGAAAGCTGAGCACAACATACTGAACATGCATATCTAATGCATGGGAAACTGATTCATGAATAAAAGACTAAGGATTTTAATAAATTTTTTTTTCTCAAAATGAGAATGCATATCTGATGCACAACTGAAAGGCTGAATCCATGCATATCTGATGCATGATTAAATGACTGACATAATGTGAATGCATAAATGAAAGTACTAATGAGCTGATCACACATATTTGATGCGTGAATTCATGACTAAACTTACTCATGAACATGCAATGGTAAAGGTATCAAGTTTGAACTGAAAACTAAGCATGGAACTGAATACCAAGTTTGGCACTGAAATATGAACATGAGAACGAGTAAGTTTAAGGAAAACTGTTACCTTGAACTGATAATACCGATAAGTTTGAGATTAATTACTCCATATGCATGATCGGAAACATGAGAACATAACTAAGTTTGGGACGTGGTAGATATAATGAATATCATGATCTGAACTGAATCTTGAAAACATGGCATATGATCAAAGTTGGAGTTTGAGGGTTAACTTATGAGTACCCCTTCTCCAAACTGGATTCATCAAAAGAAAATAGAGCAGTATGTTTATGTCATGAAATTTTGGGGGTTATGATGTATCTCCCCCTTGGGACACTATGTCCCTAAAAGGATGCTTACTTGGAAAAGCTACCGAGGGAAATTAAGGCGATGCGCAAGACGCCTAGGAACTGAGTCATGACTGAATAGCTAGGATCTGAAACTGAGACATGATACATAAACTGAGCTAAACATGAGTGTATAAATACGCTAACTTATCTGATTAACTGAATAACTGATAGCTGAATAATGGATCTGCAAAGCTAAATTGTACTTAGTCTGAATAGCTGGGATGAGATTTTTGAGTTTTATGCATAAGAGATAAGGACTAACTGAGTAGAATGAGGTATTTGAGCATGGATTCATGAATTCTATATTATTTTTGAATGCGAGACCAAGCGTACAACATAGCTCTGAGGTATTCTATAAACTGGGGCATTGAAACACTGATAACTAAGTACTGACAACCTGAATGCTATGGTAAAGCATATTTGGAACTGAAAAGAGTTTCAAATCTGGTTACTGAACTGAAAATGACATTATAACTAAGCCTATAGCTATTACAAAAGTACTGAATTCAAGGACTGAACACTGATCACTGAACTATAATTGAGTTGGCAACTGAGTTTTTGATGGCTACATGTTGGGGACTGATATAAGTCAAGGATCTAAATATACACTTACACTTTGTACTTTCCCAACTTCTAAATACGACCCCTTGCTAGACGTTTACTTGCACATTTATCATTATATTCTAGCCTATCTTCACAACTACACCCTCATACAAAGTAAGCATGCAACAATCTTCTCTTATCTAAACAACTGCTCATTACTACACTATTCCATAAGGAGAGCTAACCGGAGGAGTAAATCAGGAGGACCTAAAATATGAATAGATACAAACTAAACTTGACACATGACTGAAACTTGAGAAATAAAATATCAATAGTTTGGATTTACCAATAAGGTATGAATTGAGGATATACATAACATAGTATAAATGTATCTGATCTGTAGGGCATAGCATGAGTCATGGAAGCTAAGTATACTGGAAAGCATGATATGCGTACATGAGTCATGAGCTTCATGACCTGAGTCTAGAGTTTTTTATACTCGTGGGACATGATTTGAATACTGAGGGAGCTGGAACTGAACCCCTTATACTGGGAACTGAAGGCGCACATGATCTCATGGAAAGTATGTGAAAGTAGATTGTGCTCATGGAACAAGACTCGTACTGCGGAGAAAAAGAGAATCCTTATGGTGGAAATTGAATTCATACATGATCATAGAAAAAGAGATACATGAGCATGGTTCATGACCATAGAGTTGATATGTAAGACTTGAGTGGATTTTGTGATAGCTAAAGTACAAATCTTTGTACTGAGAAGAGGATAGGTTGGGAATCGTTTTCCCTTACAGCTTTTCTATACATACTGGCACTACTACTGGAATCTTGAGAGTCTGACTTGGTCACTTGATCTACCATCACATACCTACATTCTGTTCAACACCTGCTTATCTTACTAAATACCTCATCTGATTTTGTTTTCTCATATACTGCTAATATCGCATTCACACCTTCATTCTTAATTTTGAGTTAATAAACTTAAGTTTTTAGCTCGTACTATTCAAGCCTACTGATCTAATCCCCATGAATACATAATCTGATCAAATAGAATAATACTATCCCAACTCTACTACTGCTAAACTTCTGGGTTTAAGAATGAGTTCTCATGATCATGAATAAAATCTGTACGACCTTGGAACAATAATGAACTGATGGAATACTGTTTGAGTCTATTGCTAATATCCGTAGGGACTGTCTGAGAAAGCCCTATCTTTAGGACTTTGAACTTTATTGTTTCTGTTACCTTAAAAGTAAGGTAAAGTAAACATGAGGGGTGCATGATATGAATCTACATGGGTTCCTTAGAGAAACTTGCCATAGCACGATCTTGAGACATGAAAGAAGGGAAATTATTCCTAAAACATCTCATAGCCTCCTGCACATAAGTATGGTGCACAACACACCCATGTATCAGACTCTACTTGATGCATCTTTCAAACTTCCTAGGACACTGTTGAACCTTAGGCTATGATACTAAATTTATAATACCCCGATTTGCTGAACTGGAATGCTACATAGTGCTCATGACCCCGAGGGACCACAAACTAACCCATGACTGATATCTGTACCTCTATACTACAAATCATAATATAATAATATAGAATACATAGAATTGTAAGGCCATCAGGTTCAACTGAATACAATCCTGTGGGCGAAAATACCCAAAACAACTAAATCTGGAAGTAAATCTGAAAGTCTCTAAACTGTCTGAATAAGGAGTTGAAAGAAAATGTCTCCAACTAACTTCGTAAAACTAAACTGAAAAAATAAATGAATCAAAACATATTATCCTTGAATCAATGAGGACTCACTGTGTCTCTACGATTGGAATGGTACCGCTACTGCTGGGATGGAGCTCGTGTCTCGGAACCTATGGTGTAACATGAAAAGAAAGCACCATAGCGCAAATGCATCAGTACAACTGGAGTACTGAGTATACGAGGAAGGTAGGCTGAACATAAAAGGTTTCATGCATAAACAACACTGACTGACTAATATGAACTTGGGAGTGCAAACACACATATATAGAACCTGGGATCGTGAATATGTGATAGCATGACCTGTAAGCTAATACATGGTTTACTGATAACTATCATGACTGATACTGAAACTGATAACATATACGACTATATTTGACAGTCCTGTATGTACTGAAATCTGAAGAACGCCCTGAGTTATTTTATTGAGACTGATACTGAAATTGATAACATGGATGACTGTATCTGACAGTTTTGTATATAATGAAATCTGAAGAACACCCTGAGTTTTTTTACTGAGACTGACACTAAAACTGTGGGAAGTAGTGTTTAATCGACATGCCCTATGTATGCCGTTATGGCTAAGCTAGGGTCCAATCTCTGTCCCGACTGGAGGGGTATCAATACCGCGCCACTGGTAAGGACAGCTGTGAGACCCTATACGGGCAGGTACTCAAATAAGAATAGTGGGAACCCTAAATTGATGGGTTAAGCCACCTCATCAACCCTAAGCTGACGGATTAAGATGTCTCAACCTACGCTGGCTATGTAGTTCTGGAACACAAGGATTGCTACTAAGAATCATACCCTGAATTGGCGGGTAAGTTCCTATCCTTAGGTCACTCGGTGCTAACCTCTACTCCCATCTGGAGGGACTGGACATGAATAACTGACTGTGAATAACTTTATCTTACTGAATTCCATTGACTGGCAGAATGTTATTGATATCTGACAACTGACTAAGATCATGAGATTTTCTTGAGTCACATGACTGACTGAAGTCTATAGAATCATATCTTGAGTTTGGATATCGTGAAACATGACATTGATCTAGGAACACAACTATAGTTTTTGGGTACAAGTACCCCCAGGACTCGATGGAAGGAAACTGACGTACATGATTGACTTGATCATAAAAGTAGAGTCCATAATTTATAATATCATAAGTAGGGATCTCATACTATGCATGGTTATCAATAATGTATTGCATGGAAAGGATTTCATATCACATGGAAGTACTTGTACATTCTTAATATCATGTTCGTTGCATAATCATATTGGCAACACATACTAATAGCATGGAAATTCATGTGGATTGCATGGTTATCATACATCTTGTTCATACGTAGGATTTGCAAGTAAACATAGCATAATCGCATAAGAATAGTTCATGAGTATTCCAACAACATTTACAAGGCACATTAACAACATAGAAGTCATTGGAACGTAAGGGCATATCATGAATCCTTCACTTAGTCACAATATAGCTAAATTGTGACTAAGTG